>NC_056729.1:1083376190-1083452153 GCF_019279795.1 Protopterus annectens
CTGTCATCTGTCACGTTACACTGCCCTCCAATGTGATACATTTATTTCTATCATTCCCCCCCGTGATGTCACCTACCTCTTACTCTATTCCTCCCCCTTCTATAACTCTTACACTACTCAGAAAGTGCTCATTACCTATGTGGCAGTGTGATTCAGTATTGTAACCTTCATTTACATAGGATTGCTATAGGCAATAAAACACGTACAGTCTCAAGCACAGGAACGGCAGCAGCAGTTGTAAAAACCAGGATCTTTATTTGATAAAACTGTGGATGAGCGCTTTCGCGTATTGCTATGCTTCTTCAGATCAAAAACTAAAATCAATCCATCCTATTTAAGCACATTCTAATTATTCAGTTAATTCAAACTCTCCAATAAACAAGATGGGGAGTGAACCACTAATTAATGAAAGCACATCTTCAGACTTTCCTTTAAAAACTGCTTGTAACTAAAAAATCTGCCATATAAAATGACAGCAATTGAATTGTTAAACAGAAATAAAAATATATAACAAAACCATCCTCTAGCAATACAAACATTAACAAAGTATTTGAATATACAACAGATAAAAACTCCTCAGATGACCCTGGTTAAACACGTATAGAAGATATGAATAAAGTTGCAAGAAACAGTACATTACCCAAGGGCATGGTACCTATTTAAAAAATATGTATGTGCAAAGAGTGCATGAACGCAGAGAAATGAAAATGTATAAATACAAAAACACAAAAATACATATATATATATGTATATATATATATATAAACATATATATAACTGTATAGACAATACTGGATCTAAAAGCTTGTAGATAAATACAAATATAAGTATCATGACAAAACAAATATGACATTATTTACGAGACTTTAATACAGATCGTAAGGAGACATAGTTGTTGAGACCTGGTTAATAATGGGCTCTTAATTTGAAAACCCATCCAAGTTCTTTGCTCTCTAAATAATTCATATAATCTCCCCTTCTCTGATTCTGGGGGACAATCTGAAGTACTCTAAATACAAAACCATGATCTTTATAGATGGAAATATGTTTGGCTAGGGCATTTTAACTGATTATTGTTTCTTATATCATATACATGGTTGTAAATCCTATGCTTAAGTTTCCTTTTGGTCATGCCCACATAAAATGCAGAGCAAGAGTGACACGTTGCTAAATAAATGAGACCTGAGGTGTCACAACTAGCAGCAAACCTAGGTGTGAAGGAGAAGTCCAAATATGGATGTATAAAATCTTGTGATGTTGATATATAACCACAATAATTACAGTGCATGCATGGATGAGTCCCTCTTGCTTGTAATATACTCATACCCATTGGACTAATCTCTCTTGCTCTGGTATTATAATCAACACATAACAATCTTTTCAAATTATTATTGTTCCTAAAAACGAACCTATGTGTAGCCCCTACTATATTTAATACTTTGTCATCTAAGGTTAGGACACCCCAGTGTTTAGAGATGATTTTTTTAATATCTAAACTGTCATTTGTATATGTGGTTACAAACATGGCCTTATTAGAAAAGGTAGTATTAGCCCTATTTCCATAACCTATTTTGGTGATAGTTTGATTCTCTGAATTCCTAGGCTCTTCCAATATTTCAGATTTAAAAAAAAAAAAAAATTACATAGGATTGCCTAGTAATGCTTAGTTACATGTCTTACACGGAGCTTCCCCCCCTTGACAACCACTACACGGAGGCCATATTGTTTTTGGTCTGCTAGTCCCTGCATTGTCATTCCATGTAATACATAAATCCCACAATTGTGGGCTTATAAGCTTCGGTTTTCACTTTTGAGCAGCGCACCCCGTTTGCGCGGGTGTGCGCTGCAGTTAAACATCAAAATCCCACGAAAAAAAAATTTTGCAACACTTTTTAATGCCAATGGCCACATATTTGGCCATTGGCATGCTAGATGAAACATATGCACCCTTTATTTGGAGCTGACATAGCTCCGTTGTCAATTTTGCAGAAATGTACTCAGTTGTCAGCTGAGTACATTTCTGCAGCTAAAACATCCATTACACGGACTGCTTTGGGCTTCCTGGATCACTCCAATACCTCATTTGCATATCTTTCAGCTGCAAATGAGGTATTGAGCATTTCCACGCCCAGTCCGTGTAAGAGACGTTTTAGCTGTCTCTTACACGGAGGTTTGGGCTGTTCCTGGATCAGGAGGCTTACACGGAGGCTTACACTACTCTTAAACTCTGTGTAAGCCTTCGTGAATCCGGCCCATAGCCTTTTGTGCCAAAGGCAAGTGGGCCACCTGTTGCACACTGATACTGTTTTCATAATCTCTGATCATGATTTCTTAAGCTTTGATATAAAAAAATACATTCCCCAACTATATGGTTCCGTCAAAGGTAAATTATGTCTACATAATTTAGTAAACCTGTTCAACTGTTCAATAAAGCCATTGCTACAGATAGTTGATATGATATTTGTACAGCATACCTGGATCTAGCCAAGGCATTTGACACTTTCCCCACACCAAACTTGTAAATAAACATGACAGGTAAACTGTCTGACAGAATCTATGTAGTTAAAGTAGCAGGCATCAACCTCAGAAAACAAAAGTATTTACTTTTGAGATCTCCAGACCTCAAACCCAGATATAAGGATAAATAAATGTGCTAATGACTGCAAGCTGAGTACTGTAATTTGCTTAGTATCCAAAACTGTGTTACTACAAGAAAGTCTAAAACATACAAATCAGTCATGCATCACAGACAAGCTTAAAGCTCAGTCTTGTCTGTTATAGACTCCTATGAGGTGATTTATGTCTAGCATTCCATGCTTTTAAGGACTAAATTGTCCTTTACTTCCTATATCTACATGAAAAGGTGGTTTCATAAATATTCACGCTGAAGATATGAATCTCCATTAACAAATAAATAAGGCACTCTGGATTGACAGATTTACTACTCAACATTTCTCCTATTTGTGGAATAATCTTCCTTTTACAACAGTGGTACTCTTGTTTCCTTTAAGGTAAACCTTGAAGATTGAATGAATACCGGAAACTTCATTTTAAGCCTGACTTATTTTGTCATCATGCGGGAAGAAAGTGCCCTTTGGGTAGTGGTAACTGCAAAGTGGTTATGGTCCATGAACTGACTCTGCCTTGTAAACTCTGTGGATCTTATTGGAATTTATAACAGCAATAAATGAGAACTTCACTGGATCTATGTTTTGCAGCTTGTTGGAGGACACTGATAGCAGAGCCTATGAGAAAAGTAACTGCTATTCTATTACCAAAATGTAAGGGTGGATACTGAAGAATCAAATAATTCATAGCCTATATCACTACGTAAGGCAGATGCAAAGGTCTTTGCTAGGATACTGATGGCAAAGTTAGAAAGGGGTGGGGCTATACAATATTTAATGGTATGTAATGCAATGCAAACACAGAACAGGTGACATAGTCATGCAGGCATACATCCCACAAACATCACACTGAACCTAATCAGGAGATATGTAATACCATGGGATCACTGCTGACAAAAATGGCAATCAGAAAGCCTGAGAGCTGTGATATTATACCCCATACATATCCAAATATCACATACATATGGGATAAGGTCTGGCTGATGACTGCTCCACCACATGGATCACAAACAAGCAATGTTTGTATGTAAATGATAACCCATATGCATATTACATGTCTCATGCATATGCACCCACCTCCCAATAAACAATGTAACATCTGTAGTGGATATACAGACAGTCAGTAGTCCATTGTCAAATGTAGAACTCCCAAAGGATCACATCAGTAGGAAGGTATGCATAATAGAGGTATAGCAGTACAGCAGGCAGCATGAATAAGGGGTCTACCACAGCTATAAAGATTATTCAGACCATGTGTGGCAATACCTAAATCCCCTGACCAATAGTAAATGCACATGTAAACAACTGCACAGAAGTGCAATGTAGACAGGTAACATGGCAGAACAGTGAAATGGATATAATAGTCCTATTATAAGATTGCACAGCTAGACAAATAAATGTAGAAATGCAGGGTGATAAGTACAGCAACATGGCAAGTGCATCTGCAAGCTCAGTACACACTTATGAGGAGATGAGGATGTGAAGAAATACAGTAACAGATATGACATGACTCACAGTAGACATTGCATATGTGCTGTTGCCATATTTAGTGCCCTGCAAGTAAAGCATCAGCACATGCATGTGTCCATAGGCGATAATACATAGCCACAAAATAACGTGAATATCAGGCAGAGTCATCAAGCAGGTACCAGGTGATCCAAACATATGAAAGGCATTGTAGCCTTACATAGCCATGGTGCTTTCCATAGCTTTGAACCATGTCTGTGACTGCACAGACATTAGCATTTTCCAAGGTGACGAGTGCTTCTAGAGAATGCAGTTTCTTGTTTAGACCCCTAGCAAAGAGGCACTTCCACCCTGTCAGGGAATTGAACTCCAGTCTCCTGCACGACAGGTGGGAGTCACCAATATACTAATGAGCTAGACCAATGTATCTGCACTGTACAATTGCCTATAACACATTAGTAATGTAGATGTTCATTAGACTGCACATGCATATGGTATTGAAAACAAGAAGAAAACAAGTGCGATAGTCAGCCACTGAAACCAAATATTATAAACGTGCTGTGGTGAAAACAAGATGACCACACGAAAAGACAAAGTAATACGTGTTTGCAACACTTTATTCAAACTCCACAAGGATTAATGCAAAAATTAGCTTCAGCATTTTCATCCTCTAACTAGGACTTCATCAGAACAATTAAGCTCACTTACATATACTCATTTAAATATCCTCTGGCCATTACTTAATTTCCTTTTAATTAAAGCAGGTCATAACAAGTTGATTTACTAATGAATACTTAAACATACTTTAAAGTATGTAATTAAATACATAAATATTTTAGTCTATTCACAATGAAGTATACAATATAGACATACTCTCTAAATCTGCTATAGGTGGTTGTAAAATGTTTGTATATTTATAAAATTCTTATATGTACTTATAAAACAAATACTATAATCATCTCTTCCCTATATAGTTCAATGTTAATCGATTTTAAGAAGTCCCATGAATCTTTTAATATAAATTGGTTTCCATAAAACGTTTTAAGTTTATGGTCAACAAAAGTAGATAAAGTGGGTTTTAGACTCATTAGCTGCTAGTATAGGCCCAAGTGGTAGATTAGCTCTCCCATAATAGTAATGACCAGATCCCCTGGTCTGCGTTCTGAAAATCTGGTCCAGGAAGTTTGTGTTTACAAAGTCTAGAAGCTCTGTGCCTGTATATTTGGTGTCATACAGGACTCCCAGTTACTACTGAAGTAATTAAAGTCACCCATGAATAAAGCATTGGGTTTAATGGTTGGTGTCTCAATTAAGTATAACAGGCCATCTAATTTCTTAAGAAATTAAAACCAAATTCTCCATCATTTAAAAAACGTATACATACTGGAGCCCCGTCAGACTGACATAGTTAATAAATGTGAATACATTAACAAATAAGTAAGTCAGTAGATAAATAGAGAAAGAGAGAAAATACACTATGTCATCTGCTGATTTTTTAACTCTGTTTTATAATAACTTTAAACTTTAAATTGTTACTATTTTTATGCATGCCTATGACCCATCTTATGGCTAAATATGGTATACAGACTATCTCACAGACACAGTTAACAAATTTTACATAAATACATTGATTCACAATCATAGTGAGCACAATCAAAGCACATAAGCCATCATGAGAGCTGGGTGCACCAGATGTCATGTTAAACTAATGGCGTTCATCAAGTCAGTCAGTTCCTTGTCTGAGGAATACACTGATAAGTTAAATTTAACAGAGAGAAGAATATGCTACTATAGCAGAAACATTTCAGATATGAAGTTGTCATGCTTCACATTACAGTTATTATACAGCTTTTTTTGTCCCTCCTCCTCCCGTGATAAATACCACCCAAGCACCCCAGTACCTGTTGATGCCAGGTCTGCCATCTGCCTTGCCCCAGGACTTGATCTGGTGTTGCTAGGGCCAGTCATGGAAATTACACATGCGAGGGTCCACTCATCTGTTCATCCATCTGGGAAGGGTTCAAATAGTAAGTGCCAATGTTTTGTATGCCAGCCACAACCTCCTTTAAGAAAGAAGTAAGATATAGAGAAGAGAGAGTTGCTGTAACATTTGGCCATAGGACAAATCTCAAACGCTGTGAGTCTTTTTTTTTTGGGAGGGGGGGTGAATCCTTTTAACATTCTAATTGCATTAGATGGCCTGTGAGTAGGTTTGAGAAGAGACTGTAACTTTATCTAATTGGTGTGGCAAGAATTATAACACAGTAGGCAGTTACTTCATAGGTACAGCTCTTGACACTTCAAAGGATATAGTTAGTAACTCCATAAGCTTTTCAGATAGTAGCACATCTATTAGTTTAAATAAAAATATTACTGTCTAAAAGATCTTCATGTTGGGATTGTGTCTATCAATACTATATAACACTGGTGGAAAGTTTTTTTTAGCAAAATGACAGAATACTGCATTATAACCTTGAGAGCAAGGTACATTGCACTGCTCCATTCACATGTTCATAGGTTCATAGGTAGGTATTATTAAAAGCTCAGAAGATACAGTCACATGCATGACATATGAGAAAATTCTGACAGGGAATGGTGGGGAAACAAGTCCTCTTATTGTTAAATGTTGCATGCAGCTGTGTAGTCTATTGTCAACCCAAGATGATATGACTTAATTTGCTTTCATCTTCCTGAGTTTGTGTGATTTGACTTTGGAGTTAGGTGTTAAATGCTTCAAGTCACTCTGAAATATGGTGTATGGAAAGTCAGTGATCACACTTTTTTAATACATTTGTTAACCAGACAAGTCCACTGGACACAAGTATTCCTTTTCCAAAGGCAACGCAGGAGCGCTGCCTGGTTAAGATATTTCCTCAAAGTCACACAGTATGCAAATGGATATGCTAGGAATCAAACACTATACTCTATGGTTGCAGGAACAGCCTTAATATTCTGTGCTAACTGAGAGAATTTCAAAGACATTAGTGAGATTAGTCATACAAGACCTACCTTTGTCAATGCTGCATTGGATTAGTTTGTAGAAAATCTAAATAATAAAGTACTGAATATCAAAGTCAAAAGTCAAAGTACACTTTATTGCTGGCCAGATATACACAGCAGTGGAAGGTGAATGAAATTGCTTTGATCCCCGTGCAAGACATAAAAGTGAACATGTAGTTTGAGTGACAGTAAGACTAATGCACATACAGTAATAATTAAAATATTAACAACATAATAAATTACCACAATTGGACAGGAAGACACTAGGCAATATTATACTAGTAGGGACTGCATAGACTAGGACTTCACATTGTGATTGTTCAAATATTGCACTTCATAAGCTGTAGTATGATACACTCTGATGTTCATATTGCACATGTATGGAGTGGTGACTCATTCCTGTCTGTTGAACATTCAGGAAGTAATAGCATAAGAAATCAGGCTAATTGTACCAGTTGTTGAAGCAATTTGCCAGAATGACTAGTATACATGATACTTCACAGCAAGTGGTATATTGATTTGATTATTTAATGTCATGCCTGGCATTCAAGTTCAGCAACGTTATGGATAGAGAGAAGAAGCTCCTGTTCAGTCTAGATGTTTTGCAGTGTAAGCTGCAATACCGGCTGCCTGAGGAAAGATAGAAATACTAACCTGGGCAGGGTGAGTGGGATCATCGATTATCTTCCTCGCCCTTCCAACACAATAGGTCCTGTGCGGATCATTCATGGATAGGAGCAAGGAATGAATAACTTGTTCTGCTGTCCTCACTACCCTCAGGAAAGCCTTGTGGCCAGATGCTTTGCAGTTACCATACCAAACTATGATGTTATTTGAGAGGATGCTCTCTCTGTTCCCCCTGTAGAAGACTTTGAGGATGAACTGAGACAGGTTTGCCATCTTCAGTTTAGGTAGGAAGTGCAGACATTGTTGTTTCTTCTTCACTGTGTGACTAATATGAGTCATCCAGGATAGGTCATCTGAGATGTGCACCCTTAGGAACTTGGTGTTTTTGACTCTTTCCAGTTCCACCCTCTTAATTTCCAGTGGTTGACCATTTCCTGAGTCCTTTCTGAAGTCCACTATTCTTTGGTCTTGCTTATATTTAAGGACAGATAATTGCTATTGCACCAACTTATCAGATGCTCCACTTCATCCCTGTAGGCTGTTTCCGCATCATTTCTGACAAGACCTAGGACAGCGGTATCATCCATGAACTTGATTTTGTTGGATTCATGCTTGGCCATGCAGTCTTGTGTCAACAAGGTGAACAGAAGAGGACTCGGGATGCAGCCCTGAGGGACACCCATGCTTAATGTAATACTGATTGAACTGTTATTTCCCACACATACTTTCTGGGATCTGTTGATGAGAAAGTCCAGTATCCAGTTACATAAGTGGTGCTGATGCCCAGCTGGATCAGCTTTGATATTATATTCTGGGGGATGACAGTGTTAAAGGCAGGAGTAAAACTGATGAACAGCATCCTGACATAACAATTCTTGTTCTGTAGGTGTGCCAAGGATTAATAAAGTGCTCTAGCTATTGCATCAGTCATGCATGGTTAGATCTATAAACAAACTGTAATATATCCAGTATTACAGGTATGCTTGAAGAGAGATGGTCCTTGATCAATCGCTCAAAACACTTCATTACTGTTGATGTAAGAGCAACTGGCCAGTAATCATTTAGGCTTGTTGGTTGTGATTTTTTGGGTAAGAGAATGATTGTCGTATTTCTGAAACTATTGGGTATAACAGCTAGTTGCAGGGATATGTTGAATATATCTGTTAATATAGTAGACAGTTGGGTAGCAGATTCTCTTAGAACCCTTCCTGTAATATTATCAGGACCAGCTTCTTTTCTTGGTTTTACTCGCAGATGTTCTTAGACATAGTGCTTCCTCACCTTGTTTGACAGGGAGCTTATTTCGCACAGTGTGGCTGTCCATATCAAATCTGCTGAAGTAGGTGTTTAGTTTGTTCAGAAATTCTGTGTTGTCATCACATGGGGAGGATCCAGGCCTGTAGATGGTTAAGGCTTGTATGCCCTACCAGAGACTTCTGGAGTCCCTTTGGTCAGAGAAATGTCCCTGAATTTTACATCCATAGGTTCTTTTAGCCTCCATAATACATCTGCTTAGATTTGCTCTAGCCTCTCTTAGGGCATCATTGTCTTTTGATTTAAGTGCAGCAATTCATGCCTTTATGAGCTCATATACTTCACCAAATAGCCAGGGTTTCTGATTAGCATGCATGGTGATACATTTGTCGACTGCTACGTCATCAACATATTTTGAAATATAGGCCATTACAGACTCTGTATACTCCTCCAGGTAATTATGGTGGGTCTTTTCAGCTGCCTCTCTAAACACTGACCAATTTGTACATTTGAAGCGGTGCCAAGACTGGTCCCTCAGAATATAATTAATAAATAATGATAAGCATTACTTGCAATCATTATAAAGCTTAAATTACTGGGAGGTGGTACTGAGCAGTAACTGGCAAAAAATAAAATAAAATATATAGGATCGTAGGATCATAGCAGATTATTAGGCTAAAGGCCTTTTTCATCCTAGTCATTCATGCCCCAGTCTTACCAATTATCAATACCCATGGGTAAGAATGGCCTATGTCTTAGGGTATCTACAAACTGCCCGTGTCCATAAGGGCCACAGGCAAACAGCCATGGATGAATTTGTGATTTCCTGTTCATTGGTCCAAACTGTATTTGAATAGGCTTAGGGAAGAGCTCTGTTTCAGATGAATGGAGTGTCAGTTAAAGAGAAGGGGTAATCTCTCAGACACATATCTATCCTTCCAACATGTTTTGTTTATGTCACAGACGAGGTTTAGATCCTTAGATCAGGTAATTCAAGTGCTGTCTCTTTGTGATTGTGTAGCAGATCCTTCAGGGCTGGATTGGAGAATGCCTTGAAGGTCAGACATAGATCAACCCTCAGTGGTCTGTTGAAGACCAACTACAACACCAGGGTTTTTAGGCAGTCTGCATAAGACGTATTATTTACACCCTAAATTCTTTTAGTGAGAAGCATCTGTGGATGCTCCAGTTGTTGCAAATGCCTAGTCAGGTACATGCTGAAGGGTGCACTGTACTTGATTATTGGTCTAATGAGGGCTGAGTATAGTGGAACTATGATTTCCTTTGACCTAAATGTCATGCGCTTACTTATAAGTTGTGCCACGTATAAGGATTTTCTCACTACCATGAACACATGGTGATCAAAGTTCACATTGATGACAACCTGAGTTACCAAATCCTTTAAAACCGAGTGTGCTCTTAGGAGAGTGTTATCAATGTTCACAATTTTCAGGGGTAGTCATCTCCCCAAAGGGTATAATTATACATTTTTTTTGCATTGCATTTTTAGCCATTGTTCTGGCACAGGTATTTGTGTCAGACCTTCCTTGAGGATAGCTACATCTTTGGGGGATTCAGTGCATGCATCCAGATTGCAGTCATCAGTAAATTTAGTCAGCCAAATGCCCACTACATTTTCCTTGAGTTAAGGGAAGTATATTCCAAACAGGAGAAGGCCCAGTACCAAGCGCTATGAGACACCAATTATAACAGACCTTGTGGTGGAGATGGATTCCACCACCCTAACTTCATGAGTCCTATCTGTGAGCCATTTGGCTGTCCATTGTGTAATGTAGAGATTTATGCTTAAATTTGTCTATAATGCAAGTGTGATATTGTGTTAACTGCCTTTGCCAGGTCAAGGTAGGCAGTGTGTGTATGTGTGTGTATATGTATATATATATATATATATATATATATATATATATATATATATATATATATATATATATAGATAGATAGATAGATAGATACCGTCTTGCTCTCATCCTGCCTCTAGTGACCTTCTTGAAGAAATCAACCAAGTTTAGTAGACCTGCTCTTGACAAAACTGAGCTGAGATGGTTCCAATATTTGAAGATTTTCTATGTCTGTTTATCAGGTCAACAATGATTTTTTCGATGGCTTTGCACGTAAGACTAGTCAGACTGTCTGTAGTTCTCTAGGTCTATTAATAGTCCACCTTTGAGTAGAAGATTGACAGTTGCAGTCCTTCATTCCCTAGAGATGAAGCCTGACTGGAGGCTGTAGTTGAATAGAGATTGCAGTGTATCTGACAGGTCATGTTTCAAACTATTTAGGAGGTATAATGGAATATTATCAGGACATATTGATGCAGTGGTTTTAGCTCTGGATACTGGGGTGAGGACTTGGTCATTAGTGATAGCTGGGGAGAAATCATAGAGGATATTTCCTGGAAGAAACTGGGGCTGATATAGGTGGAGCTAAATTCATCAGCTAGCAAATTTGTTATATTTTCTGGTTCAGTATAAGAAATTCCATTTACTATTAGTTCAGCACACTATTGTGCATTTAAAATTGCATATATAACTGAAAAATGTCTTCTGGTTATCCTTAGCCTAGGAGGCTATTTTTGCCTCAAATTTGGTTTTGGTGGGCTTGATTAGTCCTGAGTTGCTTTTTGAGACTGACGAGGGAGATGTTTGTCTTTTGGGCATAGCCTTTCCTATTTTTGGACAGGATTTTCTTTCTATTTTTGGACAACCTACTTATACAAGGTTTACATCAAGGGGGCTTGTTTTTGGAGTTTGTCTTAAGTTTATTTTGTTTTGGATCTGCTATTTCTATGCATTTATTTACATGTTTGTACAAAGGTTCCATAAACACTTCCACATATTCCATAATTTCGCTGAACATGGGGTGTTGTAATTTTGCTATGCATTCACTTAATAGAAGGTAGTTAGCCTTGGAAATGTTCTGAAAGGTTTTGTTATTTACTGGGAGTTCAACTTTTATTGCAAGGGCCATCACTTTGTGATCTGATCTGATCAGTGAGGACATTACACAAGGGGGGGGTGTAACATTCCCTCATATCTGTGTGCACTAGGTCCAGAATATTTGGATAAAAATTATCCACTTCCAACAGTACAGCTGAGTCTGAAAGCAAAGAAAATGGTTATCTCCCATTGCCTCAAATGAAACAACCAAATTATTGGAGAGAGAACAACTTTCGTGGTCCAAAAAGGCATGGGGAATACCAGAGCAGTGAAAACAATAAATATGGTAAGAGAATATGCTACGAGGGCAACAGAGATGGACAGTCTTACAGTTACAACAACAAGAAAACTAAATATTGACATTGAGTATGTTAGTTGTTTACTTGAACATACTGATATAAGGGATTTTAGTAGTGTTTATCTAATATTTGCCTTTCTTAGGCTGAACTTTCAGTTTTACAATGTGGACTGAAATTTATACCCACGGCCTTACCTAGATGGCATGTATTACAAATGGAACTGTTTTTTTTTCTTTCCAGAAAATTGAACTTATTGGATTTTTTATGCTAAAAAGGGAGTATGTGAAAAAATAAGGTCTGATAAACTAGTTAGTGAAGATGATGAGGGTGATTTTTTTTTCATGCAACTCTTCCCCTGATTCTGTAGATGATTTAAATACTTAATGCTTATTAGATACATCACATGTGCCTTGTAAAAGTAAGTTTATTCCTGCCTTTCAAAATGAAAATGGACCACAATTTTCAGCAATGTTTAAATATGCCTTGGAGATGAAATTGCATGAATTTCTTGCTGAAAAATACAAAATTCAGTATAATCTTAGTAAGAATGAATATAAATCATTGTTGAATCGACGTAAAAGATGTGATGTAGTTGTAAAACCATCTGACAATGGTCAAAAATTGTTGTGCTTCATTGTACTAAATATTTTAAAATGTGTATGGACCATTTGTCCGATGTAACTCTTCATAAGGTTGTAGATGAGGCAGAATACTATACGGCGATGGAAAGTTCTAAAGAACTGTTGTCTGAGGCCACAGGTTGGGCTATTTTAGAAAACAAGATGTGGAGGTTAGGCTTCAAACAGAGGGCAGTTCTTTAGCTAAATGTTATTGCTTGCCCAAGATTCATAAAAGTATAGATTCATCTCCTGGTCACCCAATAGTAGTAGCTGACAAGTATTTTTTTATATGGCATAGGAAAATTATTAAATTTTCATCTTTTAAATTATATGGTGAAGCTGGAATCTTATTTTCAAGAGTCATTTGATTTTATAAGGAAAATTGAATCAATTAAATGTGAAAATTGTTATTTTCGGGTTGTTATCAATGTGAAAAGTCTCTATACTAGTATTTCACATAATGTGGGTTTAGAAGTTGTAAAATTCTTTTTAGGCAGCAATCCTATGAGTAATTATGTTATTGAATTATTACATTTTTGTTTGAATAATAATTTTTTTGAGTTTAACCATTGTATTTACCATCAGTTGCAGGGTACAGCCATGGGTGCATCTTTTGCACCCATGCAAGCTAACCTATTTATGGGTTTGTTTAAAACTGATTTTTTTTATATCATATGGATTTTTTGTGAAGAATGTAATTT
This sequence comes from Protopterus annectens, assembly GCF_019279795.1. Classification (NCBI taxonomy): domain Eukaryota; kingdom Metazoa; phylum Chordata; order Ceratodontiformes; family Protopteridae; genus Protopterus; species Protopterus annectens. Next base: position 1,083,389,743 of record NC_056729.1, read on the forward strand.
TTTTATGCTAGAGTCATTGATGATTTGATTTTTTTATGTAAGACAGGTGAAAATCTAGTAGTCTTTTGTTAGAGACTTGGATAACAACCAAATTGAATTTGTGCGTTGATGGGTTACAAGTAGGAAAGACTGTTAATTTTTTGGATCTGGTGTTAGATATTAATGCTGGTATGGTGAATACTAAAATTCATAGGAAGTTTAATGATTCTGCACATTTTCTTGACAGTGATAGTTGCCATCCTTCACATGTACTTTATGCTTTACTATATAATGAGTTATTAAGAGTCAGTAGGCTGTGTAGTGACTTAGAATACATGCATACATACATACAAATGTTTCAAGCATGGACATTAAAGCCCTTCTAGTTTGCCAATATGCCAAAACACTTGTTCCCATAATAAATGTTCAGGCTGTTCTTAAAAATATCTAAACTACTACTTGCTTTAATGTAATTTGGTAGTCTGTTCCAACCATCAACTACTCTGTCAGAGAACCAATTAGTACACTTCTCATTCCTATAGAATCTTGTACATAGGTTATCTAATGATTCTCTAGTACTTTTTGATAACCCCAAAGAAGAGGTATTGCAGAAGGAAATATTACAGACCTGTTTTGTTTTTAGACAAAGAGGTTATAGTAAGGATTTGATAATACAGACACTGAAGAAGTTGGTAATTCCTTATGGTCAGGAATGTAGAGAAATGAATAGAAATAGTAACTTTAAGGTGAATGAAGTAGTTAATAGTGGAGACAGGAAAATATATTTTGTTACAAGTTATAACATTTTTAGTCAAGAAGTAGTAAATATAATTAAATACTATTGGGCCTTCCTTTTAAAGGTAAAAATAGTGTCAAAAATTTGTGTAGGTATCCTTTAATATCATAAAAAAGGAAGAAACATCAAGGATATGGTTGTACATAATTTGTATGAACCCCCTAGTGAGAATATAGGTAGAGACCGAAATTTATGTGGAACTATTCCGTGTGGTAAATGTGTCAAGGTCTTTTGAAAACTATAATGGGGTTAACTTCTGCCCCTCAAACTCCCATACTTGTACTACGAAGGGAGTAATATATGCAATTTCATGTTCCTGGAATCTTTTTTATATAGGTGAGACCAACAGACTTTTTAAAATAAGACTGCAGGAGCACATTAGGCATATTACAAATAAAAATTGGTTCATTTAAAGGCATGTATTTTGGAACAAGTTATTGAGAGAGATGAAGCTGCTTTAAAAAATAAATTGCATTCTAAAGAAACAACTTTTATACTTAAGTTTCCACTTTGAGCCCTAGGGGCCTGAACAAAGAATGTAATTGGAAGACCCTTTTGTAATTTAATTGATTTGACAGATTAATTGGTTAATTAGTGTTATTGAGCTTATGTATTTAAGAAGTGTGTTTTTTACTTTTTGTATTAACTCCAAGAAGGCTGTGTTTTGTTGAGGTGCTAGAGTATTTTTTATTAAATTATTGTCATGTATTTCTTCAGTGTGCAGTTATTTTCACTGGCCTCTCCAGTTCAGCTGGTAAATCTGGGTATCTTGAGACAATGCTACAATTGTCTCATGTACACAGACAACCCTGTCCTCCTCCCAACAAACACAAATACATGTGAGAGATGCAACTATATAGCCAAACTGGAGGCTGAACTCTCTCAACTCATGGCTGGCATGACCAGACAGGAGGAGATGGTAACCACACACACAACAATCCCAGTCCCACATAGACCTACCACAACTGCAAACCAAACACATAAAAACACAAAGACATACTCGGAGGCTCTAATAAAAAACTTACCAAAACAGCAGAGGCTCCCAAAGCAGACATCCAAAAATCCACCACCTCAAAACAAAACACATGCAACACATACTTCAATAAATCAGTGTGTCAACCAATCACAGCCATTAAGGCCAAACACCATGCCTGATACACTAGTAATAGGTGACTCTATAGTCAGACACACTGATGTCCCGCTGACCATGCTGAACAAGGAGAGGGTGACTGTGAGCTGTCTATCGGGAGCTAGGATCCGCCACATAACACATGCACTCAAGTCACTCCAAAGCAAGTACAAATATGACTCTGTCATTGTCCATGCTGGCGTGAATGACCTGAGACATACCTCCCTGGACTACATGAAAAGAGACATAGAGGAGCTCTCCGATTATGTAGCCCAGGCTGGTATGACCCTGCCCTGAGCAGCATCTTGCACTCACCAAGAATGATTCCACAATACAAAGACAAGATGATCAGCTTTAATAATTGGCTCAAGTACTGGTGTCATTCTAAGGGGATCCAATGTCTGTCTGGCTGGGATGACATGTTGGACAAGCCACACTGCTTCGCAAGGGATGGCTTACACCTGTCACCACTGGGCTTCCGGATATTGGCTAAGGCTCATGCCACCCCCATAGTGCCTTTTTTAGGCAAGGCTCAAAAGACAAACCCACCTCCTTAGAAAACAAAAATGGAAAAAAACTAAGGGTAATGCTGCTCAACGCCAGCAGTCTAAATCTCAAGATGCAGGCACTCGATGCACTCCTCAGCATGGAGAAAATCGACATCTGTGTAGTAACTGAAACCTGGTCCAAGGCTCCTGAGAGCACCCCAGAGCTACCAGGCTATACCTCGTATCATGCCTTTTGGCCCCAAAACCCGGGCCGAACCACAAAGGGAGGGGGAGTTTCCATATTCATCAAGGACACCCACACCTCCAGGTTAGTAGCAACACATGAAGCATCAGAGACCATACAGGTGCAACTAACCATAGGCAAAACTGCTATACAACTGGTAGCATGTTACAGACCACCCTCCCAATCTCAGGAACCCCACTCAGCCTTCCTGAAGACATTGGAGGATATGAATGTATCACAAAATACCATCATACTGGGAGACTTCAACTACCCAAACATAGATTGGGTACATTATTCTAGCCCTAATACCCTAGCCCAAAGGTTCCTGGAATTCATAAATTCAAATGCACTGGAACAACTAGTCACCTCTCCCACTAGGGAGATGTACTCTTCACTTATCAGATCAATGATCGAGTACAATGCCCCATTCGGGATGTATCTCACCCGAGATCTGCAGCAATTGGAGAGACCCCAAAAGTTCCTCACCAAAAGGATAAAGGGACTCCAAAATCTGTCATATGCTGCCAGATTGAAGAAACTCCAGCTCTATTCAGTCACATACCGTCTGCTCAGAGGTGACAGACATGTGCCTGACATACAAGGCCATGTCCAACCTGGAATTAATGGACATGCTCCACCTCAAAAAATCCAAATCCACCAAAACCACTAGAGCAAGCGACTTAAACCTTAGCACAGATAAGACGTGCTGGAGGGATAGATTTATCACTCAGAGACTCCCTATGCTGTGGAATAAAATCCCGGTCCATGTGAGGCAGAGCACCTCGGTGGCTCTGTTCAAGAGAAATCTTGACCTGTGGATGGGAGATCGTAGGTTTACCCCGGGAATCATTTCTGTGTCACTGCTGGACAGAGGCACAACAAACTAATGGGCACAGTATTTTTTCATATAAGGGGTGGCGTAAGCCACAAAAATTTGGGCTAGGCTTATAAATGCCTTAGGGCAGATAGCCTAGTATAAACCTATGAACCTATGAACCCATAATATACTAGACTTGATCATCACAAACATGGGGACAAAATGCTCCACACCGGAAGTATACCCCTCACTAGTGAGATCTGACCACAAACTAATCATCCTGGATATACATATCCCACCTCCACCCCCAGCACAAAAGACCACAGTGAAAAACTTCTCAAAAGCAGACTTCACTCTTCTTAAGACTGAGATGGTATCCTTTAAGCCCACTGTGCCAGTGGATACCACATCCCACAATGCCGAATCCTTCACAAATGCTTTCTATGGACATCTCCAAGAATGCATGGATCATGCAATCCCAAATAAATTCAAGTCCCTCTCCACCAAAGGCAAGCGTCCTGTCTGGTGGACCTCAGCCATTAACAAATTGTATAACAAAAGAAGGAAGCTACTGCACTTCAGAGCAAAATCCCATGAAGGGAAGACATCTCTGATCAACATTAGCAGAAAAGTACGTTCGCTCATAAAAACATCCAAGGCCAACTTTGAGAGAAAAATCGCTAAGGACACTAAAGAACCACAAAGCCTTCTTCAGCTATGTTAGAAACCTGGGCAGAAACCCTCAGATATGCTCAGAGTTAGTTCACAACAACAAAAAATACACTGAACCCACAGATATTGCCAACATTCTGGCTGACAGGTTCAGTGCAAATTTCTCCCCTCCCTCACCCCCAAAGGAAGAAATACTTATCCCAGCTGAATGTAATTTCCCTGTCATCTCAGATGTCCAAGTGAGAACCGCCCTAAACAAAGCTAAAAACACAGCATCAATGGGACCTGACGGTATCCCGGGTTGCGTGTTACGTGAACTCCAAGAGGAGCTAAACCCACACATAAAAATGCTATTTAACCTTAGCCTTACTTCAGGATATGTACCTGAACACTGGCGTACAGCAACAGTGATCCCACTCCAAAAAGCGGGTACCTCTACAGACCCTGGGAACTACCGCCCCACAAGCTTAACCAGCCTGGTCTGCAAAGCTATGGAAAGAATCATTATGGAACTCATAAACAGAGACATAGGGGACCTACAGATACTTGACCCCACCCAGTTCGGCTTTGTAAAGGGCAGATCCTGCCTTTTGAACCTGGTTGACTTTTTCAAAACAGTCACTAGAGCCATTGATGAGGGCAAAGCAGTCCATACAGCCTACCTGGACTTGGCTAAGGCCTTCGACACAATACCTCACTCAGGCATCATAGATAAGCTCAACAGCTTAAACATAAACCCTTATGTCATTAGATGGGTTGCAAACTGGCTAAAGGACAGAACCCATAAAGTTAAAATCACTGGAGCAATGTCAGACTCAAAGCCAGTCACAAATGATGTCCCACAGGGATCTGTCCTGGGACCCCTTTTGTTCGGCATTTATTTCTCAGATGTTAAAGCAAACATGGGAGGGTTATGGCTGACAAAGTTTGCAGATGACTGCAAACTAGGCGCCATAGTCGATACACCAGTGGACACATACATCCTACAAAAAGGCCTCACAGAAACGGACAACTGGTGCTGGAGTCACGGCCTTAAACTAAATGTCAAAAAAGGTATAGTCATCCCCTTTGGGAAAAACTAAGTACCCACAAATTATCACATAGACAGCAACCCACTGAGTTCGGAAAAAGTAATCAGAGACCTAGGGACCCAAGTCGACAGCAACCTCTCATTTGACACCCACGTTGCCAAAGTGGTTAGAAAACCATTCTACCTTGCACACCTCATCATGAAGGGATTCACTTCCAGATCCAAGGATGTCATTGTACCCCTATACTCCTCCCTCATCAGACCCACGATTGAGTACAATGCCCCATTTGGCATGTACCTCACCCGGCATTTGCAACAGCTGGAGAGACCACAAAAGTACCTCACCAAGAGGATCAAGGGTCTCCAACATATGTCTTATTCTGCCAGACTAAAGAAACTTCAGCTCTATTCAGTAGTATACCGCCTGCTCAGAGGTGATCTCTGCCCGACGTACAAGGCCATGTCCAATCAGGATCTGATGGACATGCTCCACCTCAAAAAATCCAAATCCATCAGGGCCATGAGATCTAAAGACTTAAACCTCGGCACAAGTATGAATAGGACATGCTGGAGGGATAAATTCATAACCCAGAGGCTTCCCATGCTTTGGAACAAGATCCAAGTTTGTATTAGGCAGAGCCCCTCACTGACTCTCTTCAAGAGAAATCTTGATGAGTGGATAGGAGATCGTAAGTTTACCCCAGGGGTCACATCTGTGTCACTACTAGACAGGGGCACAGTAAACTAAGTCTATTATATAAGGGTACCTTCATTGTGTCACTACTAGACAGAGGCACAGTATTCTAAATGTATTCTGTACATTTTTTGTACCATTTCATGGGGTGGCAAAAGCCACATCACTATGGCTAGGCTTATAAATGCCCCAGGGCAGATAGCCTAATACTATACTACCGAAAGCGCTCATTTTAAATAAATCTTTTGGTTTTTGCTGTTCGTGCAGATATTGTGTTCGGTGGTGTTCCTTTGGTCAGCATTCTGCCACTTGTGTGTTTTTTAACAGTTTTATTGGTTACTTGTTCAGTTCGTTTGTTTCGTGGCAGTGCTGTTATGGAGCAGAATCAGGAACACGCTGCAGAGGTACAGCAGTTTGGTACGCAAATTGATCTCTTTGACCCGGGACACGGAAGTCAGCAACCGAGTGGTGTCCCTTCTATCAACCGTTTGAAACCGAGTGGTGTTCTCCCTACAAACTGTTCGCAGGGTGATTTAACCATTCTGGTTAACCTATTACTGGATAAAGTGGATTTCTTAACGCAACAAATACAGGAAGTAAGGTCGGTGAATAATATAGCACCGGCGGGTGTAAATCAAAGTAATAACACTCCTACTACCATAACGAACTCTGGGCTTGTAGCAGGAGCGGTTACTCCAGGAATGGCAGCGACTGGGGGAACACGATCTAGGGTAGTTCCCCAACCTGAATCGGAAGCAGTTTCTAATATCGAAGAACGGCCGACTAATGTAGTTGTGGATAGAGGGACTAATTTCACCACAATTCCGAGTCTTGCAGCCGTCTTAGCCAAGAAAGATTTTTTTCGGACTGAAAATGAAGTTAACAACAGAAATGATAATCAAGGGGTGAGTAACAACAGCACAACAGCCCTTGTTTTTCAAACTAGCTTGGATGAATTTGATTTAAAGTTATTCCGCTGTAGAAAGCTACAGCTGGAAATTTCGTACTTGCAGGAATGTATGGAAAAACATATAGTTCCCAAGGGCTTACGCCAATGGCGTTTCCCAGCTGGCTTAATCACTGGTTCTGTGTTTCATAAAGAACTCCTTGGCCTTTTTGATAAACAGGCCATGGAATTCATGGAAGCTCTTGTGAATTTTTATTCTGCTGAGATTGGTGTATTACAGGATGAACTGAGTAAATTAGAATCTGTGATATTACAACATACTGACTTTCCAAAGTTTAAATATGATTATCTAAGAACATTATCCAGCATTGAGGCGTCAATTACAAAGATGCTCAATAATAAAAAACACAAAATTCACAGAGATCTAAAAGAATATGAAAATAATAAAGCTTATCCACTACCACCTCCAGGGCAAGTGGCCAAGTGGAGGTTACAGACTGTGGGTACTAATGGAGATAATATTGTTAACGCTGTTCAGACCCACACTGGGAATAATGATGGAGAGGTTGACCAACCTCTTCGAAGAAGTGAACGTTTAAGAAATAACAATAATGGGGGGAACAATCAGATTAATGGTGTACATTCTAATAGTCCTTTGGGAAGAGATGGGGCTGGAATTGTTGAAAATCAACAGGATTTTCACAGGAATTTGCATCCAGCGAATACAACGTCGAACAACAACACGAACAACAATCGACGGAACAACCAGAGAAGGAAAAGGGGCAACCAGCGGAGACGCTAGAGCCCCCGCATGTAGTAGATGAGGATTTATCTAATTCCTCAATACTGGTAGAACAAGGGCCTTCTATTCTTTTCAACTCTTCTAAGGACTTTAAAATTTATAATTACACTGTGTTGAATGTAAATACACATGTGGTTGATTTCCTAGCTAAAGGATTATCATTTGTTCCAGATAGGCACTTTAATCTGGTCAAAACCATCATAGATTTAAAACTTTTTGTCAGGAAATTGAACCTTGCTTTCACTCTAAGGAACACCCCTTCACTCTTGAGTTCTACAAGAGTGTCGAGTGTTTTCAACTCACCCCTAACAGGAATTTTAGCCTTTTTTGAAAAATCATGTGAACTTGATTTAAGGGACTTAGCACACAGAAATCATGTGACTAGTACGAATGACTGCAGATCTTGTCCCAATGCAAGTTCAGATGAATTAGCATTTATACAAATGCTTTTTTAAAAAAAATGAAAAAAAGGCACCCCTTTTAATTTAAAACTTATGCTGGCGTGAATGACCTGAGACATACCTCCCTGGACTACATGAAAAGAGACATAGAGGAGCTCTCCGATTATGTAGCCCAGGCTGGTATGACCCTGACCTTGAGCAGCATCTTGCACTCACCAAGAATGATTCCACAATACAAAGACAAGATGATCAGCTTTAATAATTGGCTCAAGTACTGGTGTCATTCTAAGGGGATCCAATGTCTGTCTGGCTGGGATGACATGTTGGACAAGCCACACTGCTTCGCAAGGGATGGCTTACACCTGTCACCACTGGGCTTCCGGATATTGGCTAAGGCTCTTGCCACCCCCATAGTGCCTTTTTTAGGCAAGGCTCAAAAGACAAACCCACCTCCTTAGAAAACAAAAATGGAAAAAAACTAAGGGTAATGCTGCTCAACGCCAGCAGTCTAAATCTCAAGATGCAGGCACTCGATGCACTCCTCAGCATGGAGAAAATCGACATCTGTGTAGTAACTGAAACCTGGTCCAAGGCTCCTGAGAGCACCCCAGCGCTACCAGGCTATACCTCGTATCATGCCTTTTGGCCCCAAAACCTGGGCTGAACCACAAAGGGAGGGGGAGTGTCCATATTCATCAAGGACACCCACACCTCCAGGTTAGTAGCAACACATGAAGCATCAGAGACCATACAGGTGCAACTAACCATAGGCAAAACTGCTATACAACTGGTAGCATGTTACAGACCACCCTCCCAATCTCAGGAATCCCACTCAGCCTTCCTGAAGACATTGGAGGATATGAATGTATCACAAAATACCATCATACTGGGAGACTTCAACTACCCAAACATAGATTGGGTACATTATTCTAGCCCTAATACCCTAGCCCAAAGGTTCCTGGAATTCATAAATTCAAATGCACTGGAACAACTAGTCACCTCTCCCACTAGGGGAGATGTACTCTTCACTTATCAGATCAATGATCGAGTACAATGCCCCATTCGGGATGTATCTCACCCGAGATCTGCAGCAATTGGAGAGACCCCAAAAGTTCCTCACCAAAAGGATAAAGGGACTCCAAAATCTGTCATATGCTGCCAGATTGAAGAAACTCCAGCTCTATTCAGTCACATACCGTCTGCTCAGAGGTGACAGACATGTGCCTGACATACAAGGCCATGTCCAACCTGGAATTAATGGACATGCTCCACCTCAAAAAATCCAAATCCACCAAAACCACTAGAGCAAGCGACTTAAACCTTAGCACGGATATAAATAGGATGTGCTGGAGGGATAGATTTATCACTCAGAGACTCCCTATGCTGTGGAATAAAATCCCGGTCCATGTGAGGCAGAGCACCTCGGTGGCTCTGTTCAAGAGAAATCTTGACCTGTGGATGGGAGATCGTAGGTTTACCCCGGGAATCATTTCTGTGTCACTGCTGGACAGAGGCACAACAAACTAATGGGCACAGTATTTTTTCATATAAGGGGTGGCGTAAGCCACAAAAATTTGGGCTAGGCTTATAAATGCCTTAGGATAGATAGCCTAGTATAAACCTATGAACCTATGAACCTATAATATACTAGACTTGATCATCACAAACATGGGAACAAAATTCTCCACACCGGAAGTATACCCCTCACTAGTGAGATCTGACCACAAACTAATCATCCTGGATATACATATCCCACCTCCACCCCCAGCACAAAAGACCACAGTGAAAAACTTCTCAAAAGCAGACTTCACTCTTCTTAAGACTAAGATGGTATCCTTTAAACCCACTGTGCCAGTGGATACCACATCCCACAATGCCGAATCCTTCACAAATGCTTTCTATGGACATCTCCAAGAATGCATGGATCATGCAATCCCAAATAAATCCAAGTCCCTCTCCACCAAAGGCAAGCGTCCTGTCTGGTGGACCTCAGCCATTAACAAATTGTATAACAAAAGAAGGAAGCTACTGCACTTCAGAGCAAAATCCCATGAAGGGAAGACATCTCTGATCAACATTAGCAGAAAAGTACGTTCGCTCATAAAAACATCCAAGGCCAACTTTGAGAGAAAAATCGCTAAGGACACTAAAGAACCACAAAGCCTTCTTCAGCTATGTTAGAAACCTGGTCAGAAACCCTCAGATATGCTCAGAGTTAGTTCACAACAACAAAAAATACACTGAACCCACAGATATTGCCAACATTCTGGCTGACAGGTTCAGTGCAAATTTCTCCCCTCCCTCACCCCCAAAAGAAGAAATACTTATCCCAGCTGAATGTAATTTCCCTGTCATCTCAGATGTCCAAGTGAGAACCGCCCTAAACAAAGCTAAAAACACAGCATCAATGGGACCTGACAGTATCCCGGGTTGCGTGTTACGTGAACTCCAAGAGGAGCTAAACCCACACATAAAAATGCTATTTAACCTTAGCCTTACTTCAGGATATGTACCTGAACACTGGCGTACAGCAACAGTGGTCCCACTCCACAAAGCGGGTACCTCTACAGACCCTGGGAACTACCGCCCCACAAGCTTAACCAGCCTGGTCTGCAAAGCTATGGAAAGAATCATTATGGAACTCATAAACAGAGACATAGGGGACCTACAGACACTTGGCCCCACCCAGTTAGGCTTTGTAAAGGGCAGATCCTGCCTTTTGAACCTGGTTGACTTTTTCAAAACAGTCACTAGAGCCATTGATGAGGGCAAAGCAGTCCATACAGCCTACCTGGACTTGGCTAAGGCCTTCGACACAATACCTCACTCAGGCATCATAGATAAGCTCAACAGCTTAAACATAAACCCTTATGTCACTAGATGGGTTGCAAACTGGCTAAAGGACAGAACCCATAAAGTTAAAATCGCTGGAGCAATGTCAGACTCAAAGCCAGTCACAAGTGATGTCCCACAGGGATCTGTCCTGGGACCCCTCTTGTTCGGCATTTATTTCTCAGATGTTAAAGCAAATATGGGAGGGTTATGGCTGACAAAGTTTGCAGATGACTGCAAACTAGGCGCCATAGTCGATACACCAGTGGACACATACATCCTACAAAAAGGCCTCACAGAAACAGACAACTGGTGCTGGAGTCACGGCCTTAAACTAAATGTCAAAAAAGGTATAGTCATCCCCTTTGGGAAAAACAAAGTACCCACAAATTATCACATAGACAGCAACCCACTGAGTTCGGAAAAAGTAATCAGAGACCTATAGGGACCCAAGTCGACAGCAACCTCTCATTTGACACCCACGTTGCCAAAGTGGTTAGAAAACCATTCTACCTTGCACACCTCATCATGAAGGGATTCACTTCCAGATCCAAGGATGTCATTGTACCCCTATACTCCTCCCTCATCAGACCCACGATTGAGTACAATGCCCCATTTGGCATGTACCTCACCCGGCATTTGCAACAGCTGGAGAGACCACAAAAGTACCTCACCAAGAGGATCAAGGGTCTCCAACATATGTCTTATTCTGCCAGACTAAAGAAACTTCAGCTCTATTCAGTAGCATACCGCCTGCTCAGAGGTGATCTCTGCCCGACGTACAAGGCCATGTCCAATCAGGATCTGATGGACATGGTCCACCTCAAAAAAATCCAAATCCATCAGGGCCATGAGATCTAAAGACTTAAACCTCGGCACAAGTATGAATAGGACATGCTGGAGGGATAAATTCATAACCCAGAGGCTTCCCATGCTTTGGAACAAGATCCCAGTTTGTATTAGGCAGAGCCCCTCACTGACTCTCTTCAAGAGAAATCTTGATGAGTGGATAGGAGATCGTAAGTTTACCCCAGGGGTCACATCTGTGTCACTACTAGACAGGGGCACAGTAAACTAAGTCTATTATATAAGGGTACCTTCATTGTGTCACTACTAGACAGAGGCACAGTATTCTAAATGTATTCTGTACATTTTTTGTACCATTTCATGGGGTGGCAAAAGCCACATCACTATGGCTAGGCTTATAAATGCCCCAGGGCTGATAGCCTAATACTATACTATGAAACTATGAAAGTGATTAATTTTTATTGTGTTCGTTTTAGTGTTTGATTTTGTATTTTTTTTCCAGAATATTTGTGTCCCTAGTAGGAATGGAGATTAACTTTACCAGGGTGTTTGCGTTGACAAAATCCAGGAATCTTTGACCCTGCATGTTAGTGTTTGTGTATGTATCCCTATTTATAGTGGGATAGTTGAAATCACCAATGAATATGGTATTAGGCTGAATTGTGAGTGACTATAGGACATTCAAGTGTGTGGTATGGTTATCCTGGGTCATAGACAGAGACCTAAAGCTACCAAGGATGTGGCATTGAATGTTTCTGGGGGTTAGCTGTATATTAAGTAGCTCCAGCATTGCATATAGTTTGACCAATCTTGAGGTGTGCTTACTATTTATGTAGACTGATTCACCTTTACCTCTTGTCCCTTCTAGTGCAGTAGATGGTTTACACCTGGAGTGCCTTCCATGGTAGTAAACCATGTCTCAGTACCAGCACAGATGTCAGCACTCTTCAGGGTGAGTAGAGCTTCCAGGGTGTAGAGCGTCTTGTTGAGACTCCTAGCACTGAACAGTAGCACCTTTACTTTATCTTGCATAGAATTTACTATGTCGGAAGATTTATCAGATTGGCATTGCCTAAAAAAACACTATAGGGGTGGATACTATTTTGGCCAATATTCAAAAACCTAGTGGGGACAGGTGCAGGTCATCCCTGTCAAAGCAGCGAGGTCTGTCGATCTTTTCCTCCAAGCTGACAAATATTGGATCCCCTTAGCATGAAACCAGTGCCTAAGCCAATTGTTAAAGTCAATCATCTTCTCTTTATATTGTGGTATCATCTCTGGAGAAGACAGAATGCTGCTCAAGGCTAGTTTCATGCCTGCCTAGTACACAATTGAAAATCTTTATCATGTCTGTCTTTATAAAGTCCAGGGAGGTATGTTTCGGGTCATTAACACCTACATGGACAATGACAGTTTCATACTAGCACTTGTGGTTTAATGTCCTGAATGCATGTGTGATCTGGTGGACCCTTGCCCATAACAGGCAACTGACCATGACTGTCTCCTTGCTTAGCCTGGTTGGGGGGTGGGGGTGGCATCACTGTGTTTCACAATACAGTCTCTAATGACCAATAAACTGGGTTGTGAGGCATATTGCCTTAAGGGTTTAGAGGTTAAGACATTGTGAGATGTGTCTGTATGTGTCCTGGGGAGTGTTGCGTTTGTAGAGTGTTTGGTAGGTTGCTGAGGGCAGCTATTAGGAGGCCTTTGAGTTTCTGGTAGATTGCACTTAACATCCTCTGCATATGTGATTTTATGTGCCTGATCTACAGAAGATGTAGTGTGTGTTACTGGGAACCTGTTTGGAGATATCAGTATCTGTATGCAAAAACTTTGTCTTCAAAGACATAGTGTAATTACATCTCTCGCACATTGCATCAGTCTGATTAAAAATACTGTGGTTGTCAGTAAACAAAAGACAATTGCTACTTTGTCTCAAAATGTCCATTTCAAGCAGACTGGCTATATATATAAATATATATATATATATATATATATATATATATATATATATATATATATATATGCATAAACACATCCCAGGCAGACAAATTCAGTATCTGTCTGCCTGGGACGACATGATCGACAGACCACGATGCTTTGCCAGAGATGGTCTACACCTGTCGCCCCTGGCATTCAGGTTACTGGCTAAGGCTCTTGCCACCCCTATAGTGCCGTTTTTAGGCAAAGTTCAAAGGACAAAACCACCACTGTAACAGGTACAGGCATGCAAAATCTGAAGGTAATGCTACTCAATGCTAGAAGTCTAAACTTCAAAATGCACTCTCTCAAGGCACTCCTAAAAATGGAGAACATCGATATCTGTGCAGTAACTGAGACCTGGTTCAAGGCTCCAGAGAGCACCCCTGCAATAGCAGGCTACAACTCTTACCACACTTTTCGGCCACCAAAGCAGGATCAAAACACTAAAGGTGGAGGAGTGTCCATATTTACCAAGGATATTCACACCACCAGGTTAGTTGCCCAACACATTGTGTCTGAAATTCTCCAGGTGCAATTAACACTAGGTAAGACTGCAATCCAAATTGTAGCTTGCAACAGATTCCCCACCATGCCCCAAGATTCTCACTACCCCTTTCTAAACATACTGGAAAATATTAATATACAACCAAACACCCTAATACTGGGTGATTTCAACTACCCTGCCATTAACTGGGAAAACTACTCATGTACCAACACCTTTGCCAAGTGCTTCTTGGAATTCATAAATTCCAATGCCCTGGAATAACTAATCCATTGTCCCACCAGGGGCTCCAATATCCTAGACCTGGTCATTACCAACATGGGAAATCGATGCTCCACACCTATGGTCACTCCCTCGTTGGTCAGGTCAGACCATAAGCTAATCACCCTTAACATCCACATCCCACCCCCACCCCCCACCTCCAGTAAGGAAACCTCTGTAAAAAAACTTCTTCAAAGCCAACTTCATGCTACTCAAGTCAGAAGTTACAAACTTCATGACACCCATGCAGGAAGGAACTGAAAGTTCCACTGCTGAGTCCTACACTAAGGCCCTGTACGAGCACATCCACTCATGCATGAATCGTGCCATCCCAAATAGAAACAAGATGCTCTCCTCTAAAAAAGAAAGCCAATCTGGTGGTCCCCTGCCATAAATAAACTTTACAACAAAAGGAAGAAACTGTTGCAGAAAAGAGGAAACTCCCTGGATGCAAAAACCTCCCTTATCAGCCTCAGTAAGAAGCTGAGATCCCTCATAAAATCCTCCAAAGCTAGTTATGAAAATAAAATTGCCAAAGATTCCAAAGACAACCACAAGACATTCTATAACTATGTCAAGAATCTAAATGGCAGTGCTCAGATCTGTTCTGAGCTACAACAGAATGGCATTAAATATACTGATCCCAAGGATATTGCCAATATCCTGGCAGATCGATTCAGTGCCAACTTCACCCCCCTCTCACCCCCTAAATGGCCCATCTCAATACCGGAAAATTGCCAAATTCCGGTAATAACGGCCATATAGGTAAAAAAAATGCACTTTCCAGAGCTAAGAATGCAGCATCCATGGGACCAGATGACATCCCAGGATGTGTACTACATGAACTATAAAATGAACTGGCACCTCACCTAAGTGTCATGTTTAATCATACCCTCACATCAGGCTTCATGCCCACTGAGTGGCGCACAACTACAGTTATCCCACTCCACAAGGGGGGATCCACCTTGGATACTGGGAACTATCACCCCATCAGTCTGACGAGCCTGATCTGCAAGGCAATGGAATGTATTATCATGGAACTTATAAGCAAAGACATTGGTAACCTTCAAACACTAGACCCCACCCAGTTTTGGGTTTGTGAAGGGCCGATCTTGTCTCCTGAACTGACTGACTTCTTAGAATCAGTCTCCTGAGCCATGGACGAGGGTAAGGCAGCTCACACAGCCTATCTGGACCTTGCTAAGGCCTTTGACACCATCCCCCACTCTGGAATCATAGATAAACTTACTAAGCTGGGCATTAATCCCTACATCACTCGATGGGTTGCCAAATGGCTTACTGACAGAATCCACACTGTAAAAGTACTTGACTCCAAATCCAGCTCCAGACAAGTGACAACTGCAGTACCTCAGGGTTCAGTCCTGGGACCTCTCTTGTTTGGCATCTACTTCTCTGAAGTACAGGCCAACACTAAGGGACTCTGGCTAACAAAGTTCGCAGATGACTGCAAACTGGGAGCCATTATTGAATCCCCAAATGATGTGGATACTCTACAAAAGGGCCTTACAGAAAGAGAATCTTGGTGCCATAGCCATGGGCTCAAGCTCAATGCCAGTAAATGTATAGTTATCCCCTTTGGGAAAAAACATGTACCCGTGAATTACCACATAGGTGGCAGTGCACTAAACACCGAAAGTGTGATAAGGGACTTAGGGACACAGGTGGACAGTGGTCTCACCTTCAATAACCACATCACCACAACAGTCAGGAAATCCTTCTATGTGGCACACCTCATCACTAAGGGCTTTTCATCCAGAAAAAAGGAGGTCATTGTCCCACTGTACTCATCTCTCATTAGACCCATTATAGAATACAACGCCCCATTTGGTATGTACCTCTCACGACATCTGCAACAACTGGAAAGGCCACAGAAATACCTCACTAAAAGAATCACAGGCCTAAAGCAGATGCCCTATGCTGACCGCCTTAAAAAACTCCAGCTATACTCTGTCGCATATCATCTACTCTGAGGTGATCCCTGCTTAACATACAAGGCCATGTCAAACCCAGAGCTGTTGGACATGCTACACTTAGAAAAATCCCAATCACTCAGAGCCACACACTCCAGGGATCTAAACCTTGTCATCACAATAAACAAAACATGCTGGAGGGATAGCTTCCTGACCCAGAGACTCCCCAGACTCTGGAATAGATTGCCCATACATGTCAAGCAGAGTGGCTCTTTGGCCTTCTTCAAAAGTAACCTTGATGATTGGATGGGAGAAAGGAAATTCACCCCTGGGATCACGTCAGTCACCCTGCTAGACAGGGGTCGTGGGAAGTAAATAGTGTGGGAAGAAATAGCCAGGGAATTGTTATGGCTAGGCTTGTATAGGCCATAGGGCCGATAGCCTAGTACCAACCTATGAACCTATGAACTTTAGTGACAGATACATATATATATACATATATATATATATATATATATATATATATATATATGTATATATATATATATATATACACACACACACACACACACACACACACACACACACACACACACACACACACACACACACACACACACGTGTTGTAAGTATCACTTCTCCATCAACCTTTAGATGTAAAACAAGTGGAAAATCTAGCTATCCATATATATATCTATTTATCTATATATATATATATATATATATATATATATATATATATATATATATATATATATATATATATATAAATATAGCCACCATCAGAGTGAGGATGCCCACCAAAGACTCATTCCATAACACAAAGAAGAACGTGGGGAGTGCAAATGAAGTCACCACAGCCAGAATCAAAATTAAAATTAATTTAATAAAAAACAATAGTAGGTAAGTGCTTTCAGGTTATGACTAACCCTCTTCAGATCTTCATTTGTACTCCTCATGTATATATATATATATATATATATATATATATATATATATATATATTTTTTTTTTTTTTTTTTAATGAAAGTATTCCTTTTTAATATAATATATAAATATCTTAATTACATTTATGATTGAATGTGTTTTATAGATGTGCACTCCTCTTCTGCAGCAGACGAAGGATAATTACTGTATAAAATGTTACTGACTCCACAGATTAAATCATCTTTTACAAGACTTCCATGGAACTTCAGAAGAATTAGTAGATACTATTATAATTCTATAGCACAGTAAGTTAAGGAAATAGTTTTTACTTCTTACCGTCATGGATGAGTTATTAACTGATTCCATTAAATTTGAAGCAATCTGTAAAATTGAGACTACAGTTTCTATGTTTTGTTTCTGTATCTCAGTTGTTATACTCGATGTTGCAGCTGATAGGTTAGAAAGCAGAATAGGGACAAATGCTGACTCTCGAGTAGTTTGAAGTTCCTATAAAATAATGTAAGCGCATCATAAATTTTAGTTTATAAGACTATAGTAATAGTCATTTTAAAACAGTCAACATAAAAAAAACATTTCTTAAATACATATAAAGTATTTAAATCCATCATCACTTATTGAAAATTTTTTGACACGAGTAAGTTACATAGTTGTACATTTTGACAGCAATTCCTTCTTAATTCAACATGATTAGTAACACTTGAGTGAGATCAGTTAATATGCTTCACAATTACATGTTAAGAGACACTGACACGGGAAAACATATACAACAAGATTATGGTCTGAACACACCTGGCTGACCTCTCATTAAGTATGTAATGACTGAGCAATATTATCACTATTGTTTTCTGTTAGCAGGATGTGAATGGACGGAGCCGTAATCTCTTACAGGTCTGATTGTCATATTCAATTTACATCAATTATTTTCCGCTGAGCTGGAAGTAAGGCAACCATGTTTAAGCAAACATATTTGGATGTCTGCCTTTTGATTATCTGATTGCTTGTGGTATAGGAAAAACACTGCAGTAATATGGTTGCAACAATGTATAATCCTACATTAGAACAAGGACGGACCAGTCACCTGTCATTTGATTTGACAGTGGTGGTTTCATTGCAATGCTCAGCTTAAATCACCAACAGTCACTTCACAAGAGGCAAAGCTGATCTGATATTATTAGACTATCTGGTAAGTGGGCTGTGTTTTTTTTTTCAAATTATGAATATACATGTATTTGTGAAATTAAATGTAATGTGCACTTAATCTAATGAAAAAGACTGATTGGTCCTCAATGTGACATAAGATCACTTTTTATTCTTTGTGAATTTTCATTCCATAATAGCTTGATGGCAAAGTTACATAATATATTGTTCTACAGGCAGTCTGCCAAAAGGGATCATTGGATGAATTTATACTTGCCAGCAAACGAGTACATTTATATTGCTAGCTTGTTACACTGGCCCCCGGATTCACGAATCTTCCATGTCAGACTTAATAAGTCTTACTCGGAGGCTGCAGTTGAACGGTATGATGTCAGAGTGCCATGAATATTCATGAGGGCATGCTGACTCAACCGTAACTCTTACACGGACCGAGTATGAAAGCAGGGGGCATGTCCGACTGCCGAGCAGTCTAAATGTCCACACCCCTGCAAGTGTAGTAAAAGCAAAATGTCAACATACAAGAGCGAGTTTGCTCAAATGTACTTGCACCCAACACCACACTCCTTGACACTGTAAACCCCCATCACAGTTATAAAAAGTAAAATATTTAATTATTTTTTTAAAAAAAATCCATGATATAGCTGCCCGTATTTGCGCGTATGGGCGCGGGTGTGCCCATTGCTTAGCTATAGTTAGCAATTCTGTCATGGAAGAGCATAAGAAAGAATATTTATGCAAACCACACCAAATTGCAATGGTGTAATGGTAGAGCGTATGCACAAAGAAAAGGCATTCACGGTTTGAGTCCCACCACTCCCCTTCTTATTTATGTTTAAATCAGTATTTGAAATAATACTAGACATATATGATTAAAATGTTATTAAAAGCAGTGACATGGTCAATGTATGTGAACAAAATATATATTTTTAAAGGACCCAGATATATAATAGCCTGCTGTTAAGCATCGCTTTACCCAGCTAAACACAGGTGCCCATAGTTTAATAGTGCTTTACCCAGCTAAACAGAGGTGCCCAAAGTTTAATAGCACTTTACCCAGCTAAACAGAGGTGCCCATAGTTAAATAGCGCTTTAGCCCATAGTTAAATAGTGCTTTACCCAGCTAAACAGAGTTGCCCATAGTTTAATTGCGCTTTACCCAATGCAATAGAGTTTTCCAAAGTTTAAAAGCACTTTACCCAGCGCAATGTGTTTGCGCGGACGTGCATGCAACGCCAACCAGGGCACCATGGAGCAACGTAGAGCTAAGTTGCTTAAATGCAGCCACACCCCCTAGCCTGTCTAGACAGTATTACAATAAAAGACTGACAAGCTTTGAACCCAGGACCCTGTGCATCATCATCAAAGCACAGAACCACTAAGCCATGACAGCTTAGGAGAAATGACCACTATTAGCATACATATACTTAGAAATGGTAGATTAACAGGTCTGCAGTCAGCTTAGAATTCTCAAAAATGGCCAATCACAAAAAAGTGCGGGAAATGCGGCATATTTAAGCCCCATCAGTGGGAATACTCACCATAACTTATTGTGGTACCCATTTGCAATCAGGATGGCAGGTGTCGGAGAGGGTGATCACTTTAGAGCACAAAGGTGGGGCATTGAGGAGTCCAAATATATGGTTTGGCTCCTAGTCCACCAACATGAAGGATGACTCATGCAGGGCCAGGTTCAATGGGGAGCATACAAGGCAGAGACGTGGAACCAGTTGGCACATGATCTTACCAGTGCCACAGGCATTCCCAGGACTGGTGAGCAGGTCCGTCACCACCATGCGGACCTGAAGCGACGAAAGGAGGACCAACTGAACCAATGGATCCAGGAGGCCCGCCATATGCCCAATGCCCCACTACTGAGTAAGTATCAATGTAATTAAGTATGTAAGAAATGCTATCCTAGCCTATAGTATGGATAGGTATGTTCCAATATCCCTTCATTTATATTACAGCTGCAGTTGTTCATTCCGTGAATCGGCAAGCCTATGCTGATAGGCTGGTAAGGCTGCGCCAGCAGGCAGGTTATTAATTATTCAGCTGGTATTATTATAGAATATAAGTGAGACAGCCTGTAAAAGAGTTTAGTGTTGTAACCCAGTAATAAAGGTCAAATAAGCCTAGAATAAAGCTTCTGCTAGTATTCTAAGATCGGATAAGTGATGCAGCCTGAAAAGGAGTATTGTAATCCATTAATAAAGAGTAAACAAGTCTCAAATAGAGTTTCCACCTGTATTGTAATATCAGATAACTGCTTCAGCCTGAAAATGAGTGTTCTAATCCATCAATAAAGGACAGACAAGTCATGAATACATCCTTGTATATACTGTCATATGAAATAAGTGAGTCAGCTGGAAAGAATTGTTGTAACCCAGTAATAAATGTTAATAAAGCCTGGAATTAAGTGCCATCCTGAAATGTAAATATAAAATAAGTGAGAGAGTGTGAGAAACAGTTTGAAGCTACCAATAAAGGTGTAAGAAGTCTGGAATAAAGGTATACTGCATGCAGTACATAATGAAATGAATGAGACAGCCACAACCAAAGAGTGAAATGATTTTAATAAAGTACAATACCTGGACTGTGTCCGTCCCACATTTTGGATATGTTGTTGTACCCTTGCATTATGGAGATAGTATGATTGTATGAAATGCTGAACATCCACAGTTGTGTCTAGGCCCATATAAACTGGCTGATGGGAATGCCAGTATCTCAGAAGAATATTTATAGTCCTCAACTGTTTCATGTATAGTATGTACATGTTAATCTGGTTCATGAGCAGCTTGTGCTTGTGATCCCACAAATGTCAGTGTGTTGCTAGAACTGTACGTAACTGTTCAAATGTAGCAGGATACTTTACCTGAACGCAGTCAGATATGAACATATATGAATACAAATGGAATGTATATTAATGTAGCAATAACATCTCCATCACCAACATTTCTAAGGTTACATACAGCAAACTGTACTAATACATGTAGGGGATATATATCTGCATCTAGTAAAAATGTACAGTATACGTATAGGTATTTTAAGTTGTTAATGTAATATTTTACCACCCTACGTTATGTTCACAAATGATGCCATTCCACACTAAACTGGGTAGGAGTATTCACAATTAATTCCTATGGACATTTGTCCTGTTGGTTTATACATATCTGCATGTACATGGATGCATGTGCCCTGTTCACATATCCAAACCTGATGGCCTGTTGCCACCAATCAACCCTGCATGCTGTTGGAATTTCCACTGTTGTTCTAAATATGCATGTGTCATGCTTGCTGTTCAACGTTTGGAATTCATGTGTGTTTGGTTAATGGGAATACTAATGCATGCTGTTACAACTAATTTGGAATGGTGTTGTTTGTTACTAACCCAAAATGCCATTAAATACTGCTAAACATAGGACGACTGGGAAGGCGTACCTCTCCCACCTCAGCTGGCAATTGAGCCTGGCACCAGTGCCCAGCCCGGGACCTCCTCCTCCAGTGGCCCTGTGCCACCTTCAGGTGGAAGCACTGCAAGGGATGGGGCTCACCCCCCTCTGCAAGCATGGCTGGAGGAGAGCCTCCACTCACCCTCCCACATGTGTCATACTCCACCTTTGTATGCGTCTTGTTCGTCTTGTCTGTTAACCTCCCCAACCCACCTCCCCCAATATTCCTACTTCCTTTACCTCACATTCCACTCTTACCTGAAAAAAAAAGGGCAATCTGTACCCGCAAAAAAATTACGCCCCATACATAGCTGCCCATTTCGCACACATGTCTGCTGGACATGTAAACTGATAATTACAATTGGCTGTACAACATACTTTGTTGTCCTCACCCCTCTCTCAGGGGTGGAAGGTATCAAATCTTACTCTAAATTTCTAACATATGCACAGCTGTTGCTGGTAAAGAATTGGGCAGCTATGGGCCTTCCCTACATCCTTCCTGCACATCCCGAGCTTGTTTTCCTACTGTCCTACCCTCTTTGTGCCCCCTTTTTCAATACGTTCCTATTTCCCCATTTTCTTTTCTTTAAAAGAAAATAGCGTGGGTGTTAGCAGGAGTAAGAACTTTTAAGCAGTAGTCAGTGGGTGTACGCTTGTGTGCGCTTAGCTAAGCATAGATAAGCATAGCTAAGCATCGCTCAAACTTGCGCAAACCCACTTACAACTGCTTAAAAGTGCCTTTGTCACTCTGTATGACAAGGCCTGTAGTCTGCTCATCAGCAAAATAAAATACCCCTCTCAGTCTCGAACCCTGGACACAATAGACTGCATGAATTACCACTGAACCACAGCAAATATACAATAACTTGGTGCTGTAATAAATATATCATGCATTACTATGAGGGAATGTAAAGGGAAAATAGGAATGCCACAAATCTTGTTCTGTGGGTTTTTAGCAGCAGGTTATGTGGAATGCTATGATATGACCATTTTGATTTGATATAAGAAATTAAGCAGTACTTTACCCAGCTAAATAAAGTTGCCCAGAGTTTAGCAGCGCTCTAACCTGATAAATAAAGTTGCCCAGAGTTTAGCAGTGCTTTACCCAGCTAAATAAAGTTGCCCAGAGTTTGGCAGCACTTTTCCCAGCTAAATAAAGTTGCACAGAGTTTGGCAGCGCTTTACATGAGTGTGTGAGTATGAGCTTGTGTGCGCTTAGCTAAGCGTAGATAAGCATAGCTAAGTGTCACACAAACCTGTGCAAACCTGCTTACAACTGATTAAAAGTGCCTTAGTCACTCTGTATGACAAGGCCTGTAGTCTGCTCATCAGCAAAATAAAATACCCCTCTCAGTCTCAAACCCAGGACCTTGGACACAATAGACTGCATGAATTACCACTGAACCACAGCAGATATACAATAACTTGGTGCTGTAATAAATATATCATGCATTACTATGAGGGAATGTAAAGGGAAAATAGGAATGCCATAACACAAATCTTGTTCTGTGGGTTTTTAGCAGCAGGTTATGTGGAATGCTATGATATAACCATTTTGATTTGATATAAGGAATTAAGCAGTGCTTTACCTAGCTAAATCCAGTTGCCCGGAGTTTAACAGTGCTTTACCCAGCTAAATAAAGTTGCCCAGAGTTTAGCAGCGCTTTACCCAGCTAAATAACGTTGCCCAGAGTTTAGCAGCACTTTACCCAGCTAAATTAAGTTGCCCAGAATTTGGCAGTGCTTTACCCAGCTAAATAAAGTTGCACAGAGTTTGGCAGCACTTTACCCAGCTAAATAAAGTTGCACAGAGTTGGCAGCGCTTTACGTGAGTGCGTGAGTGTGAGCTTGTATGCGCTTAGGTAAGCATTGCTAAGCGTCGGGTAAACCCGCAAACCCACTTACAACTGCTTAAAAGTGCCTTAGTCATTCTGTATGACAAGGCCCTTGTACTGCTCAGCAGCAAAATAAAATATCCTTGTCAGTCTCAAACCCCACACCTTGGACTCACCAGTCTACATGACATACCACTAAGCCACAGCAGATATACAATAACTTGGTGCTGCAAGAAATATAGCATGCATTAAAAGGAGTGAATGTAAAGGGAAAATAGGAAAGCCAGAGCATTACATTGCAAGAAAGAAATGTAACATGCATTAAAAGTAGTGAATGTAAAGGGAAAATAGGAAAGCCAGAGCAATACATTTCAAGACAGAAATATAACATGCTTTACAAGGAGTGAATGCAAAGTGGAAATAGGAAAGCCAGAGCATTACATTGCAAGAAAGAAATGTAACATGCATTACAAGGAGTGAATGTAAAGGGGAAATAGGAAAGCCAGAGCATCACATTGCAAGAAAGAAATGTAACATGCATTACAAGGAGTGAATGTAAAGGGGAAATAGGAAAGCCAGAGCAATACATTTCAAGACAGAAATGTAACATGCATTACAAGGAGTGAATGTAAAGGGGAAACAGGAAAGCCAGAGCATTACATTGCAAGAAAGAAATGTAACATGCATTACAAAGAGTGAATGTAAAGGGAAATAGGAAAGCCAGAGCAATGCATTGCAATAACCACTGTTGTATGCTAGTTAATTACCTAATTCCAAAAGAAAGTACATACTTCCATGTATCCAGTGTTAGAATTAGGATGTGTGAGTAAACTGACACACTGAGAAGAGTGTACTGGAAGAAACAACAGTCAGGTTTCAGTACAAAATGCATTTCACTGGCTACAGCTCAGCTTCAGATATGAGACATATACCAACCTTCTGACTCACCCAACAGTGTCCACAGCAAACAAGCATGGTCCCCACCTTGCAAAACTGAAAGGCCTACACCTACCTAACCTATCATTTTATAGCAGTGTCCTGAAATCACAGTGAGAACTGCAATTAGCACACAGCAGGCTGCATGCAATTAATAAATGGTGGGCACCAATTGGTGCAGAGGCCATCACATGCACACGTGCAGATACCTACAAAAGCAGCCAGTACTTGCTGTCCACACATGCAATAATATCATTGCAGCATACGGATAGAAAGAGAGAGAGAGCGAGCGAGCAAGAGAGAGAGAGACAGACAGAGAGACAAACGGACAAACAGAGGTGTTTGAAGACACCAAAAAAAAATATTTAAAAAGAAAAACAAATGTCAACAGGTACAACAGACAGAGGTAAGAAATACAAAGGTAAGGTATGTAACAGATATGCATTTGCTGGCATCCAAATGATGTGTCCGAAGGGTACTGTACATACTGTGAACCCTCCATATGTGTGCGCAGTCCATATCTATATGTAAATGCAGATATGCATAGAGCAAGGGACATACTGCAACTGTTAGTGAAGGCTAGACCTATATATGTAGTTGAAGGTTGCTATGTGCAAATATCTATGTAGGTTGTAGTGTGTGTGGCATTGAAAAAAGCAAGCAGTGCAGGTATATGTCATGTGGTGGTTAAATGCTGTGGGACTGAGCCAGTGAGGCCTGCTACAGCTATATGGCCTGAGGACAGCAAAATGCATTCCACACAACACTTTGCAATATTATTACAAAATTGCATGTCTCACAACTGTTTAATGATTGATATTCCCAACATGAAAGGTGGCCAGTATATGTGCCTATATGTGCATGTATATGTACAGCAATGGATGTTTACAAGTATGTGCATATATACCTGTATGTATGTACATATATATATATATATATATATATATATATATATATATATATATATATATATATATATATATATATCTATATCTATAGAGAGAGAGAGAGTGAGGTATATATACGTGTATATATATATATATATATATATATATATATATATATATATATATATATATATTTATACATATATACAGATATATAGATATGTACATATATAGATATGTAGCTATATATAGATATATATATATATATATATATATATATATATATATATATATGGGTCTACTTTGTATAACCGAACTTCCGATTCACCGACACACAATTTACTGACCCCAAACAACCGAAAACACACAACACCGACAAACACCAACAACTCAAAACACCGAACACCATTACACCGACACAAAAAACGTAAACTACACATTGCACACAATAGCATATCCACTAACCTTAACCTAAACCCTAACCCTAACGTCCGACACTACCACACACTTACCCAACCCGCACCCTAACCCTAACTCACATAACCCACCCTTAAACCTCAACACCGTCACTATCACACACTTACCCTACCTGCACCCTAACCCTAACTCACTTAACCCACCCGAAAACATTAAGCCCGTCACTATCGCACACTCACTCCACCTGCATACTAACCCTAACACACTCAACCCTTCCCGACACTACACTACGTCACTATCACACACTTACCTTACCGGAACCCTAAGTCCGACACTACCGCACACTCACCTTTCCCACACCCTAACCTAAAATCCCTCACTATCGTACACTTACCTGTCCGCTCCCCAATCCTAAATCCATCACTATCGCACACTTACCGGATCGCGCTCACACATTGCCGTTGTAAGTCTTTCGGTTGTTGGAATATCGCCTTTTCGATCACCTACCTGTTCGGTCGTTCCGTCTCGATCTTCTGGGTGTCGGTGAAGTGGCGGTTCGGTTATTCAAAGTAGACCCATATATATATATATATATATATATATATATATATATATATATATATATATATATATATATATATATATAAAATGAAGAATAATACCCAATCCACACGATAAATGAATGAAAATGTCCAAAGCTGGAAGGAACACCACCAAATAACTGTTTCAAAGAACAGGATACCAAATACTCCTTCAGAAGTTTAAAACCAGAAAAGTTTAATGCAATAATGTGAGCACTTTCGCGGACCACACATCCGCTTCTTCAGACATAATGAAACAAAAGAATGCTTCTACATTTGTAGTAATAGTTGACCAATCAAACAAAAAAAACTAATTAATTAATTAACTAATTAAAACAAATTCAAAGTGAATGACACATTCTTAAAGCAACTCCATCATCTTAAAACACTTCATAAAAAATAGTACAAAATGTGTATGTTGATGTATATAAAATCAACAAAATAAATATACATAAAATATAAATATAAATACAATTATGTAACATCAATCATATACTGAATAAATGATGTGTGGAAATACACAAAAAAACAATGTTATTAATGTTAAATAACTATTACACAGTGTAGCTATCTTAAAGTTCTAGCCTTCAAATAAGGTTTAAGAGAGACAGTGTCATTCAGGCCTCTGCCGCGGTGTGCGGCGAGCCTTATGATCCATTTAACCTCTGCTAATTCTGTTAAATTTATAATATCACCCATTCATATATTTACTTGTTGTATATGCAGCACTTGAAATTGGAACACATGCTCAATGCCTTCCTGCATGGTGTGTTTTGCCAATGCACTGTAGTCTTGCCTCCTATTGAGGCAAATTGCATGGTCTCTAATACGTTCCCTAAGAGTTCTGTTGGTCTTACCAACATAGAAACAAAAACATAATAAGCAGTGTGCCACGTAGACTACATTTTTAGAATTGCATGTGCTATTATTAGTAGCTCCCATAATTGCCCTGTATCTGGGTGTTTAAAAAAGTGTGACTCATCAATGTATTGGCATTGCATGCAACAGCCACATTTTTCTGGTGCCACCAAAATTACTGGGTGTTATGTTGTCTACATCAGTTAGAAAATTGTGATAGCAAAGCTGTTGTTTCAATGTTCTCATATTACTATAAGTAAAATTAGGAACTGGCCCAGCAATGTCTCTCACTCTCTCATCAACCATCAAAATATTCCAATTGGAAATGATAGCATGCTTCACTCTATCTAAATTATTACTATAAGGAAGAATAATAGATTCTCTCCTCTGCTGCTGACCAGAAGGCACTGCAGCATCATTAGTGTTCCTGTACGAATAATAGGGTCTCACCCTAGTTCTCCTCAGAACATCCACTTGTGAATAAACTTTGGATATCTCCTGGTTACTGTATCCCCTCTTCTTCAATCCCAATTCAAGGTTACAGAGTTCATTCTTTAAAGAGGTTTCCTCACATGATAATCAGGATAACCTCATAGTCTGCCCCTTAATAATGTTGTTAAAAATCATGGGACTATGCATACTCGTTCTATATAATTTGATTTAAACTGTGTATGAAGGAGTGTTGAAGGAATTTTTATGTGAAGTTATTCTGCTCTTCAGTAGCTAGTGTTGGCTGAATTTTGTTATTTGCTAGTAATTACAGGTGTGGGGGTAGCCACATTCTTTGATTTCCTGTCCTTGCATATTTAAACTGGTGCATGTGAAATAATTCCTGCTTTAAAACTTCAGCTTGGCCAGCAAAGAACTTGGTTATATTCAACTGGACGTATAAGAGAATTTAAGTACCTTTATCTGCTCTTTTAAAAAAAAAAATACAGTATTATACAGTATTTAATTTGATTTAAACTGTGTATGAAGGAGTGTTGAAGGAATTTTTATGTGAAGTTATTCTGCTCTTCAGTAGCTAGTGTTGGCTGAATTTTGTTATTTGCTAGTAATTACAGGTGTGGGGGTAGCCACATTCTTTGATTTCCTGTCCTTGCATATTTAAACTGGTGCATGTGAAATAATTCCTGCTTTAAAACTTCAGCTTGGCCAGCAAAGAACTTGGTTATATTCAACTGGACGTATAAGAGAATTTAAGTACCTTTATCTGCTCTTTTTAAAAAAAAAATACAGTATTATACAGTATTTAATTTGATTTAAACTGTGTATGAAGGAGTGTTGAAGGAATTTTATGTGAAGTTATTCTGCTCTTCAGTAGCTAGTGTTGGCTGAATTTTGTTATTTGCTAGTAATTACAGGTGTGGGGGTAGCCACATTCTTTGATTTCCTGTCCTTGCATATTTAAACTGGTGCATGTGAAATAATTCCTGCTTTAAAACTTCAGCTTGGCCAGCAAAGAACTTGGTTATATTCAACTGGACGTATAAGAGAATTTAAGTACCTTTATCTGCTCTTTTTAAAAAAAAAAAATACAGTATTATACAGTATTTAATTTGATTTAAACTGTGTATGAAGGAGTGTTGAAGGAATTTTTATGTGAAGTTATTCTGCTCTTCAGTAGCTAGTGTTGGCTGAATTTTGTTATTTGCTAGTAATTACAGGTGTGGGGGTAGCCACATTCTTTGATTTCCTGTCCTTGCATATTTAAACTGGTGCATGTGAAATAATTCCTGCTTTAAAACTTCAGCTTGGCCAGCAAAGAACTTGGTTATATTCAACTGGATGTATAAGAGAATTTAAGTAACTTTATCTGCTCTTTTTTTAAAAAAAAATACAGTATTATACAGTATTTAATTTGATTTAAACTGTGTATGAAGGAGTGTTGAAGGAATTTTTATGTGAAGTTATTCTGCTCTTCAGTAGCTAGTGTTGGCTGAATTTTGTTATTTGCTAGTAATTACAGGTGTGGGGGTAGCCACATTCTTTGATTTCCTGTCCTTGCATATTTAAACTGGTGCATGTGAAATAATTCCTGCTTTAAAACTTCAGCTTGGCCAGCAAAGAACTTGGTTATATTCAACTGGACGTATAAGAGAATTTAAGTACCTTTATCTGCTCTTTTTTTAAAAAAAAAAATACAGTATTATACAGTATTTAATTTGATTTAAACTGTGTATGAAGGAGTGTTGAAGGAATTTTTAAGTGAAGTTATTCTGATCTTCAGTAGCTAGTGTTGGCTGAATTTTATTTGCTAGTAATTACAGGTGTGGGGGTAGCCACATTCTTTGATTTCCTGTCCTTGCATATTTAAACTTGTGCATGTGAAATAATTCCTGCTTTAAAACTTCAGCTTGGCCAGCAAAGAACTTGGTTATATTCAACTGGACGTATAAGAGAATTTAAGTACCTTTATCTGCTCTTTTTTTTTTTAAAAAAATACAGTATTATACAGTATTTAATTTGATTTAAACTGTGTATGAAGGAGTGTTGAAGGAATTTTTATGTGAAGTTATTCTGCTCTTCAGTAGCTAGTGTTGGCTGAATTTTGTTATTTGCTAGTAATTACAGGTGTGGGGGTAGCCACATTCTTTGATTTCCTGTCCTTGCATATTTAAACTGGTGCATGTGAAATAATTCCTGCTTTAAAACTTCAGCTTGGCCAGCTAAGAACTTGGTTATATTCAACTGGACGTATAAGAGAATTTAAGTACTTTTATCTGCTCTTTTTTTAAAAAAAAAATACAGTATTATACAGTATTTAATTTGATTTAAACTGTGTATGAAGGAGTGTTGAAGGAATTTTTATGTGAAGTTATTCTGCTCTTCAGTTATTCCCACCCACCCTGATTTTGTTTTGGTGTTAATCTTAGTGGCATTGAAACTGCCCGCCCCTCAGCCTGCCTCTGGGCCCATCTCATTTGCTCACTCAACTGAATGCAGTGAGATCATATTCTGATTTCAGGCACTCCTACTTTGTACAAAGAGAGCATCTGGGAAATAGAAAAAAAAAAATTAAAAATTAAGCTTATTTCCTGCCTTTCTTGTTAAGTGGTACAGACTATTTGTAGGCTTCTGAGCCCCCAAGCCCTTCTGTATTTGAGGGAAGCCTTCTAGCTTGTTTTTTTTTCTTATAACTAGCCAGTTTTCTAGTTTCAGCACTCAAATCTGTTTCTTTGATCTCAGCACTTGTTCAGGAATAAAAAAAAAAAAAAAAAAAAAAAATTTCATCTGCTTTTACTGTACTTGTGTTTTTACCTACTTTTATTTATGTATTTATTACTGCTTGGTGTAACTCATTCTAAGCCTTTTGGTTTAAACACTTGGGCTTCGGACCAGTTAGTTGTTTTGCACTGAGAGGGTTTGTGGTCTGCACTGTTGTGGCAGAACAGGTAGCTTACATCCTTCTAGGTTGAGAACTGCTGATTGAGGGCTCAGTGTCTGTTATTCTAAAAGTGTATTAATTCTGGTTTAAGCACTTGGGCTTTCAAGCCAGTTATTTTACATTAAGAGGGTTCGTGGTCTGCACTCTTGTGGGAGGAGAGGCTGGACTCTGCCCTTCTGAGCTGGGAATTTCTGGTTAAAGTCTTATAGTGCATGCATATCTGAACTGTTTCTTACTGAATTTGGTGCGCCTTGTTTGCTGTGGCATAGACTGGATTCGGGCCTGCTGGATCTAGCTTTGTTTGTGTAACTTGAGCACTAATCCAGACATTCTCTAAAGTATTCAATGGTATTTATTACTGCTTGGTTGTAACTTGATTAAAGTGTCGCTATCATTCACGTCTTTTGGATTAAGCACTTGGGCTTCAGACCAGTTGTTTTACATTAGGAAGGTTTGTGGCAAGCACTGTGGTGGCAGGACAGGTAGCTTTCATCCTTCTAAGTTGGGAACTGCTGATTGAGAGCCCAGTGTCCAAGTGTATTAGTTCTGGTTTAGGTGCTTGGGCTTCAGGCCAGTTATTTTACATTAAGAAGGTTCGTGGTCTGCACTCTTGTGGGAGAAGAGGCTGGACTCTGCCCTTCTGAGCTGGGAATTTCTGGTTAAAGGTTTATAGTGCCTGAATATTTGAACTGTATCTTACTGAAATTGGTTCACCTTGTTTGCTCTAGCATAGACTAGATCCAGGCCTGCTGAATCTAGCTTTGTTTATATGCTTGTTGTTTGTTTGCTTGTTATTTCCCTGGAAGCTAATTCCACCTAATACGCAACTTCTCAGTGCTTCTGTGGATCACTAGTGATTTCTGCATTGCTTACTGTACTTATTTCCTTGTTTCACTTGAAAGAAAGTTACTGTTTGTCGTTTCTGCATTTAGTTACTTGTAACACATTGCACTCAAGTTACCTGGCACTTGCTCACTAAAGCAATTATATAAGTCAGCACTAAAAATTAAAAGCACTACACCCTCACTCCCCACTGGCCCTTGTTTTCAATTAAGGATTTCCCAATATTATTCTAGCATGTCCAAAGGTCAGTTGTCAATCTCCTCTCCGGTCCAGCTGGTGAATCTGGGAATCTTGAGGCAATGTTATAACTGCCTCATGTACACAGACAACCCTCTCCTCCTCCCACATAACACAAATACTTGTGAGAGATGCAGCTATTTAGCCAAACTGGAGGCTGAGCTCTCTCAACTCAGGACTGGCAAGACCAGACAGGAGGAGAAGGCAACTACACACACCACAAAACCAGCCTCACATAATGCTACCACTCCACTGAATCAAACACATAAACACACAAAGACATACTCAGAGGCTCTGAGTAAAATTTACCTAAACAGCAGAGGCCTCCAAAGCAGACACCCAAACAACTGCTACCTCAAGACACCCCACAAGCAACACATAAACCACAAAAGCAGTGTGCAAAGCAGTCACAGCCCTTAAGGCCAAATACAACACCAAACATACTTGTCATAGGTGACTCCATAGTCAGACACACTGATGTCCCACTCACCAGGCTGAACAAGGAGAGGGTCACAGTAAGCTGCCTATCGGGCTAGAATCTGCCACATAACACAAGCACTGGTCACTCCACGGCAAGTACAAATATGACACAGTCATTGTCCATGCTGGTGTGAACGACCTGAGACGTACCTCCCTGGACTACATGAAAAGAGACAGAGAGGAGCTCTCTGATTATGTAGCCCAGGCAGGTATGACCCTAACCCTGAGCAGTATCCTTCCTTCACCAAGAATGATGCCACAATATAGAGACAAGATGATCAGCTTTAACAATTGGCTTAATGTCTGGTGTCATTCAAAGGGGATCCAGTGTCTGTCTGCCTGGGATGACATGCTTGACAAGCCACACTGCTTCGCAAGGGACGGCTTGCACATGTCACCCCTGGGATTCCGGATATTGGCTAAGGCTCTTGCCACCCCCATAGTTCCTTTTTAGGCAAGGCTCAAATTCTAAACCTACCACCCTAGAAAACAAAAATGGGAAGAAACTGAGGGTAATGCTGCTCAATGCCAGAAGTCTAAATCTCAAAATGCACGCACTCGAGGCCCTTCTCAGTATGGAGAACATCGATGTCTGTGCTGTAACTGAAACCTGGTTCAAGGCTCCTGAGAGCACCCCGGCACTATTAGGTTTTACCTCATATCATGCGTTCCGCCCCAAAACTGGACCACACCACAAAAAGAGGGGTGTATCCATATTCATAAAGGATACCCACACCTCCAGGTTGGTGGCAACGCACGAAGCTTCAGAAACCATCCAGCTGCAACTAACCATAGGCAAAACTGCTCTACAAATTGTAGCATGCTACAGGCCACCCTCTCAAACTCAGGAACCCCACACAGCCTTCCTGAAGACACTGGAGGGTATAAATGTATCTCCAAACACCATCATATTGGGTGACTTCAACTACCCGAATATAGACTGGGAACATTACTCAAGCCCTAACTTTCTAGCCCAACGGTTCCTGGAGTTCATAAATTCAAATGCCATGGAACAGCTAGTCACTGTTCCCACAAGAGGAGAAAATATACTAGATCTCATTGTCACAAACATGGGGACAAAATGCTCCACACCGAAGTATATCCCTCATTGGTGAGATCTGATCATAAACTAATCTCACTGGAAATCCACATCCCGCCCCCACCCCAAACAAAAAGACCATAGTGAAGAACTTCTCTAAAGCAAACTTCACACTACTCAAGACTGGTGTGGTATCCTTCAAGGCCCCTGAGCCAGAGGAAACCACAACCCAAGCTGGAAGCCCTTACAAATGCCTTCTATGAACACCTCCAGGACTGCATGGATCAGGCAATCCCAAATAAAACCAAGACTCTTTCCACAAAGGGCAAACGTCCAGTCTGGTGGACCCCAGCCATTAACAAACTTTACAATAAGAGGAGAAAGCTATTACATGATAGAACAAAATCCATAAAAGGGAAGTCACCCCTGATCATTATTAGTAAAAAATACGAGCACTCATAAAATCAACTAAGGCCAATTTTGAGAGAAAAATTGCCATGGATTCAAAGGAAAATCATAAGGCCTTTTTCAGCTATGTTAGGAACCTGGGTGGAAACTCCCAGATATGCTCAGAATTAGTCCAAAATGATACAAAAATCACTGAACCCACAGACATTGCCAACATACTGGCAGACAGGTTCAGTGCAAACTTCACCCCTCTCCCCTAAAGGAGAGATAACTATCCCAGCCGAGTGTAGCCTCCCGGACATCTCAAATGCGCAGGTGAAAGCTGCTCTCTCTAAAGCTAAAACACAGCATCAATGGGACCGGATGGTGTCCCCGGCTGTGTGCTACGAGCTAAATGAGGAATTAAACCCGCACATAAGGCAGCTGTTTAATCTCAGCCTTACCACAGGATACGTGCCCAAGGAGTGGCGTGACGGCAACTGTGGTCCCACTCCACAAAGGCGCCTCACGGACCCTGGTAATTACGCCCATAAGCTTAACAAGTCTAGTCTGCAAAGCTATGGAGAGGATCATAATGGAGCTCATAAACAAAGATATAGGGGACTTGCAGACATTGGACCCAACCCAGTTTGGCTTTGTCAAGGGAAGATCATGCCTTTTGAACTTGGTCGACTTCTTCAAAACAGTTACCAAGGCCATTGATGAGGGAAAGGCAGTCCATACAGCCTACCTTGACCTTGCAAAGGCTTTTGACACAATACCCCACTCGGGTACTGTAGAAAAACTTACCAGCTTAAATGTAAACCCATATGTCACAAGATGGGTTGCAAACTGGCTTAAGGACAGAACCCACAGGGTTAGAGTTGCTGGCGCTGTGTCAGACTCCAAGCCGGTCACAAGTGGTGTCCCACAGGGCTCGGTCCTTGGCCCCCTATTGTTTGGCATCTACTTCTCAGAAGTACAGGCCAACATGGGAGGACTTTGGCTGACAAAGTTTGCAGACGACTGCAAACTGGGCGCCATAGTGGAAAGTGCATCGGACATGGATATCCTTCAGAAGGGACTCACGGAAACAGATAGCTGGTGCCAGAGCCATGGCCTGAAGTTAAACACCAAAAAAATGTATAGTCATACCCTTCGGGAAAAACAAGGTAACCCCAAGCTACCATATAGGTGGCAATCCACTTAGCACAGAAGAGGTTATCAGGGATCTGGGGACCCAGGTTGACAGTGGCCTTTCTTTTGACACTCACATTGCTAAAGTGGTTAGAAAGACCTTCTACATTGCCCACCTGATCATGAAGGGATTCACATCCAGATCTAGTGAGGTCATTGTTCCCCTGTACTCTTCACTTATCAGACCAATGATCGAGTACAATGCCCCATTCGGGATGTATCTCACCCGACATCTGCAGCAATTGGGGAGACCCCAAAAGTTCCTCACCAAAAGGATAAAGGGACTCCAAAATCTGTCATATGCTGCCAGATTGAAGAAACTCCAGCTCTATTCAGTTGCATACCGTCTGCTCAGAGGTGACATGTGCCTGACATACAAGGCCATGTCCAACCCGGAATTAATGGACATGCTCCACCTCAAAAAATCCAAATCCACCAAAACCACTAGAGTAAGCGACTTAAACCTTAGCACGGCTATAAACAGGACGTGCTGGAGGGATAGATTTATCACTCAGAGACTCCCTATGCTGTGGAATAAAATCCCGGTCCATGTGAGGCAGAGCACCTCGCTGACTCTGTTCAAGAGAAATCTAGACCTGTGGATGGGAGATCGTAGGTTTACCCCAGGAATCATATCTGTGTCACTGCTGGACAGCGGCACAACAAACTAATGGGCACAGTATTTTTTCATATAAGGGGTGGCGTAAGCCACAAAAATTTGGGCTAGGCTTATAAATGCCTTAGGGCAGATAGCCTAGTATAAACCTATGAACCTATGAACCTATAAGTATGCTGGTTTGTAGCATGGTTTGCGATAAACTTTAGTTTTATAACAGTTGGATTCACAATATATCGTCACATCCAGAAAATTTATACTCCTACTGGAAAAATCTACAGTAAACTTTAAAAATGAATCTATGTTATTCAATTCATTGACAAAGGAAATGAGCATATTTTGCGTACCCTTCCAGAGAAAGAAGAGATCATCTACAAATCTTCTGTAAAAAAGTATATTCGAATTATTCAGTATGTATTCCGTTTCCCAGGCAGCCATGACTAAATTGGCATAGCTGTTGGCACAGCTAGTGCCCATGGCTACCCCCTTACACTGTTTATAACATTTGTTCTGAAAAACAAAAATATTTGATTCCAACACTAACTCTAATAGTAAATTAAGAAAATCTACTTTGCCATTGTCAATCACATCACATTCAGAAAGTAACTTTTTCAATAAGGCTAAACCTTCTGTATTTGGAATACAGGTAAAAAGTGATGTTATTACATCCATAGTTACAAGCAATATCCCATCTATGGTGTCAAGATTAAATACAAATGTGTACAAATCAGTTAAAAAAATGTTCTGTATCTTTTAAAATATAAGGAAAAGCCAATAACGCTTTCTTCAGTTCTGAATCCAAGTATATAGAAAGCGGTTCATTCAACCATCCTGAACCCAACACTATTGGTCTAAAAGCAGGTTTGACCGGATTTTTGTGTATTTTGGGTAGCCCGTGAAGGCTAGGTATAATGGGATGTTGCACAATGAAATAATTAAACAAATCATCACTTATAATATTCATAAGTTTGCATCCAAGCAAACTATTATGAATGTTAGTTTGTATTTCAGAAACAATACTATATGGTACTACTTCATAAGCTACATCCGCTAACATTTTTAACATTGTATCAAAGTAATACTCAGAATCTAACACAACTACCGGTCTGCCCTTTTCTGCAGGGCGTATGACAATATTACCATTATCCTTCAATTTATTTAATGCCTCTAACTCATTCCTGGTTAAATTGTTATTTTTGATGTTCATCGAAAAATAAATATCATTATAAAGAGCATTCTCAACAGCTTTGATAAAAGTCTCAACACTTGGTGAGAGATGCGGTGTATATAAACTCCTACGTTTAAAACAATTGATATGATCTGTATGTTCATCGCCATTCGGGATGTATCTCACCCGACATCTGCAGCAATTGGAGAGACCCCAAAAGTTCCTCACCAAAAGGATAAAGGGACTCCAAAATCTGTCATATGCTGCCAGATTGAAGAAACTCCAGCTCTATTCAGTTGCATACCGTCTGCTCAGAGGTGACATGTGCCTGACATACAAGGCCATGTCCAACCCGGAATTAATGGACATGCTCCACCTCAAAAAATCCAAATCCACCAACACCACTAGAGTAAGCGACTTAAACCTTAGCACGGCTATAAACAGGACGTGCTGGAGGGATAGATTTATCACTCAGAGACTCCCTATGCTGTGGAATAAAATCCCGGTCCATGTGAGGCAGAGCACCTCGCTGACTCTGTTCAAGAGAAATCTAGACCTGTGGATGGGAGATCGTAGGTTTACCCCAGGAATCATATCTGTGTCACTGCTGGACAGAGGCACAACAAACTAATGGGCACAGTATTTTTTCATATAAGGGGTGGCGTAAGCCACAAAAATTTGGGCTAGGCTTATAAATGCCTTAGGGCAGATAGCCTAGTATAAACCTATGAACCTATGAACCTATAAGTATGCTGGTTTGTAGCATGGTTTGCGATAAACTTTAGTTTTATAACAGTTGGATTCACAATATATTGTCACATCCAGAAAATTTATACTCCTACTGGAAAAATCTACAGTAAACTTTAAAAATGAATCTATGTTATTCAATTCATTGACAAAGGAAATGAGCATATTTTATGCACCCTTCCAGAGAAAGAAGAGATCATCTACAAATCTTCTGTAAAAAAGTATATTCGAATTATTCAGTATGTATTCCATTTCCCAGGCAGCCATGACTAAATTGGCATAGCTGTTGGCACAGCTAGTGCCCATGGCTACCCCCTTACACTGTTTATAACATTTGTTCTGAAAAACAAAAATATTTGATTCCAGCACTAACTCTAATAGTAAATTAAGAAAATCTACTTTGCCGTTGTCAATCACATCACATTCAGAAAGTAACTTTTCAATAAGGCTAAACCTTCTGTATTTGGAATACAGGTAAAAAGTGATGTTACATCCATAGTTGCAAGCAATATCCCATCTATGGTGTCAAGATTAAATACAAATGTGTACAAATCAGTTAAAAAGTGTTCTGAATCTCATAGAATATAAGGAAAAGCCAATAACACTTTCTTCAGTTCTGAATCCAAGTATATAGAAAGCGGTTCATTCAACCATCCTGAACCCGACACTATTGGTCTAAAAGCAGGTTTGACCGGATTTTTGTGTATTTTGGGTAGCCCGTGAAGGCTAGGTATAATGGGATGTTGCACAATGAAATAATTAAACAAATCATCACTTATAATATTCATAAGTTTGCATCCAAGCAAACTATTATGAATGTTAGTTTGTATTTCAGAAACAATACTATATGGTACTACTTCATAAGCTTCATCCGCTAACATTTTTAACATTGTATCAAAGTAATACTCAGAATCTAACACAACTACTGGTCTGCCCTTTTCTGCAGGGCGTATGACAATATTACCATTATCCTTCAATTTATTTAATGCCTCTAACTCATTCCTGGTTAAATTGTTATTTTTGATGTTCATCGAAAAATAAATATCATTATAAAGAGCATTCTCAACAGCTTTGATAAAAGTCTCAACACTTGGTGAGAGATGCGGTGTATATAAACTCCTACGTTTAAAACAATTGATATGATCTGTATGTTCATCGCCAAATAACAATTTCAAAGCTATGTTACGTGAAAACAGTCTAACAGACATGATCGCTTCACTAATGTCCATGTTGGACGTTGGTATAAAGTTCATACCTTTGTTAAGAAGCTCAAGTTCATCCTGAGTCAAATCATACATGGAAATATTCCATACTAGGCTTCTTGATTCCAGAGTCTCTTCAATGTCCGTTGTTGTTGGCCAGGTGGTTCTTTCCTTTTCGCTCCCCTTACCATTTCTGACTCGACAGACTTCCTTCTGCCCACTCTTATAGGCAGGGGAGCAACTGGAAAATTTGCAGACTCCTCTCTCTATAGCTGTATTTTCCGTCTAACGACGCTAGAGAATGTCTGTGAACTGCTCATGTCATCAGACATATTCATATTAATAGCTGATGCAGAATCAGACAATTGTTCATGGGGTGTAATATAAACAGAACGGACTGGATCAGGAGATGTAATGTCGTTGACTACTCCGTTGATCTGCACAGATTCACCATTCAAATATGCCACTTCCTTCTGCTCCGTCTCTTCAACCCGGGAACGCCCAAGTATTTCCTGTTCGGAAGATACCATTTGTGGAGGCAATTCAGAATTAACTGTGTTGGTTGATATTCTGTCTCTATTGGCGAGGTTTTCTTGCCTACGAGTCACTGGCAGATTGTTACTGGCCCCATTGGCAGTTCTTGGCCAAATAAAGACATTTTGTTTGGCGAAATCATCAATGTCTCTATTAAGTTTTCTTTTTTTATGCTCGAGGAGGTTGGTCTCATATCATGATACTTTGTCAATCAATTCATGTATGATACAGTAACCAGGAGATATCCAGAGTTTATTCACAAGTGGATGTTCTGAGGAGAACTAGGGCGAGACTTATTATTCGGACAGGAACACTAATGATGCTGCAGTGCCTTCTGGTCAGCAGCAGAGGAGAGAATCTATTATTCTTCCTTATAGTAATAATTTAGATAGAGTGAAGCATGCTATTATTTCCAATTGGAATATTTTGATGGTTGATGAGAGAGTGAGAGACATTGTTGGGCCAGTTCCTAATTTTACTTATAGTAATATGAGAACATTGAAACAACAGCTTTGCTATCACAATTTTCTAACTGATGTAGACAACATAACACCCAGTAATTTTGGTGGCACCAGAAAATGTGGCTGTTGCATGCAATGCCAATGCATTGATGAGTCACGCATTTTTAAACACCCAGATACAGGGCGAATATGGGAGCTACGTAATAATATCACATGCAATTCTAAAAATGTAGCCTACGTGGCACACTGCTTATTATGTTTTCGTTTCTATGTTGGTAAGACCAACAGAACTCTTAGGGAATGTATTAGAGACCATGCATATTGTCTCAATAGGTGACAAGACTACAG
Source organism: Protopterus annectens (assembly GCF_019279795.1). NCBI lineage: Eukaryota > Metazoa > Chordata > Ceratodontiformes > Protopteridae > Protopterus > Protopterus annectens. The sequence continues at coordinate 1,083,429,734 of NC_056729.1, forward strand.
TGCATTGGCAATACACACCATGCAGGAAGGCATTGAGCATGTGTTCCAATTTCAAGTGCTGCATATACAACAAGTAAATATACGAATGGGTGATATTATAAATTTAACAGAATTAGCAGAGGTTAAATGGATCATAAGGCTCGCCGCACACCGCGGCAGAGGCCTGAATGACACTGTCTCTCTTAAACCTTATCTGAAGGGTAGAACTTTATCATAGCTACACCGTGTAATAGTCACATTATTGCATTAAACTTTTCTGGTTTTAAACTTCTGAAGGAGTATTTGGTATCCTGTTCTTTGAAACAGTTATTTGGTGGTGTTCCTTCCAGCTTTGGACATATATATATATATATATATATATATATATATATTTAGATATATAGATATATGTAGATATATAGATATATACATAGAGATATATAGATATATACAGATATATATGGATATATCCGGATATATATAGGTATATATGTATATATATATATATATATATATATATATATATATATATATATATATATATATACATATATATATATAGCTATATACATATCAATATATATATATATATATATATATATATATAGAGAGAGAGAGAGAGAGATTCAAATCTATATATGTATATATGTATGTGTATATATATATATATATATATATATATATATATATATATATATAATTATATGTATATATATATATATATATATATATATATATATATATATATATATATATACACATATATAGAGAGAGAGAGAGAGAGTGAGAGAGGGAGACACAGGGTCAGACGTACTGCAACAGGTGCCTGGTGACCAATGCATTGACTGAACACCAGTGTTGATACTGCAGTACCATACCCCATTCCAAAACACTTTACCCACTAACTACCAGATAGGTGGTTGCCTGCATAACACTGAAGGTGTCAGAAGGGAACATGGTACACGGTGTACTGTAGCCTCCCCTCTGATATTCACAGTTCCACACTAGTCATGTAATCTTTCTACTTGGTACGTGTCATCACAAAAGGTGTGTCATCTAGGGAAATATATGTCAGTGTAACCCCTACTCGTCACAATGCCCCATGTGGTATGTACCTCACATGACAACCACAGCAAACGGAAAGGCCACAGACATACCTAACAAAGAGTGACACTGCCCCAAACACATGCCCTATGCAGGCTGACTCACAAAACCACAGCTTGAGTGCATTGCATACAGCATACACAGAGGTTACCACTGCCGGACATACAGAAGTATGTCACACCCATAGCAGTCGGCCAACTACCATGACAACACCTCACAATCCCTCCGGGCTACATGACCTAGGGCCCTAATCCTTGTCAACGCACTAAACAGCACATGCTGGAGGTACAGGTTCCTATACACAAATATGCCATACTCTAGACTAAACTACCCAGCATTAATAAACAAGGCTCCTCATTAGTAGATGTCAAACATACCCCTGATGAATGTTATGGAGATAGGTAATATTCCCAGGGAGTCACCTCTGTGCATCCGTTTGACAGGAGCAAGTGTAATCACATTACATGTGTGTCAAATGGCAGGGTAGCATATGGCTAGGCTGCTGTAGGCCCCGGGCCAATAGCGTAGTACCTACCTATGACACAATGTGCACACACATGTACTCGGTGCAATACCAGCCATGTGAGGTGGAATGAGTGTGATACTGACTGTGTGCAAGATCTGTAAAGGTGTGATAGCTTAGCGTGAAGTTGTGTCTGTCATGGTAGTTTGTGTCCTAGGTGTGAAGGCAGAGAAAGATGTGTTAGTTATTGGGATAGTAGGATGGCATATGTTGTGACATAGTACCTTGTGTACGAATGTGGTGTCCCATTGTAGGCTGTAGCAATGCATGTATGCTTAGTAAGTGGTATTGCTGGTGAATCCAGGTCACATATGAACTGTTGTACTACCTGAAGCTGTAGGCCTAAACACCACAGTATGGTGTATGTTCACATTCCCTGATTTCACTGTCTTGTGTGTTTCCTGTAGTCTGCACAGATTACATTCCTCAGGCATAGGTATCTGTATGTAGGGGCACACAGTACTATAAGGTACACAGGTAATGCTCATCTGTGTTGGCATACATCTGTGTGTTGTATGTATGTCTAATGTGTGTGTAATGATGCCTGCACCATGGCCACAATCACATGTGTGTTACAGGGTATGTGTGTGTACCTAGCAACATGTATACTCTGATACAGCAGTATGCCAGTTATATTAACAACTGTGCACATATGTTAGGTAGGGGTATAGCATCAAAGACTAGGGTGGTTTGCTGTTAATACTCTAACTGTACATTACATTCATTGAATTGGATGACAATATTTGTCATGCATTGGCTTGATATATACCCCCAGTGTGAGGTTGTGCATTGTATCCAATACAGTGTGTCGAGTACTGGTGTATACTGGTTTGTTGTATGGAGTGCAGCAGCCACTGTCAGGCAGTTGTGGGCTGAGTACTGATATGTGGTATTGAACGTGTGTATCCTCTGATAGACAGACAGATGCTATATCTGGCAGTTAAGTGATATCTGTACTTCATAATGTTAAGTGTGCCACATGACTTGCTCACACATATTGTTTAATTGTCTTCCAGGGTTATGGCTCATCAATGCAATCCTGCATATACAGCTGCAGAGGAGGAAGTCATACAGGCCAGCCTGTATCAGAACTATGCACGGCTTTTTTCCAGGGCCAGCCAGCGCCAGCATAAGCGTACTGCACTGTGGCAAGATCTTGTTCGCCGGGTAAATGACATAGGCATGCATAACTGGACATATGAGCAGGCACGCCATCACTGCAGTGATTTAATCAGACATGTCCGGCGGCGTGCATCTGATATCCATAGGCAATAGTTTGCCAAAGGTGGTGGGGTGCCCATACATCCCCCCCTCACCAGAGTGGAGGAGCTGCTCCTAAGCATGGTGGTTCCAGGCCTACAGCAGCAGCAGCAACATCATGTATGTGTCATCATGGAGGCCGGAGCTACCCAGCAGGACGACATGGAGTGTGCAGGTAATATGCCCTAGCTGTAGACTACCGTTACCTGTATTGTTAGAATATGCTTATGTGAGATGTGTACTGTGTGTTTAACAGTTGTGCTGCCTCTCGTGTGCAATACTGATATTCGGAATCTCCACACCTGTGACTGTTGACTGTTGTTCCACTGTAGATTAGTGCACTCAAGGTAGCAATGCCACAGTTGTGGCCACTGATAAACTGTGTCATATTCTTGTAGGTCCCTCTGGTGTGACAGCAGGGCAGACTTTACATGCTCGTGAGTGTGTTAATACTTTAATATTGGTAATGAAATGTGAATGTCATAGGTGAGTTGTAGGCCATGTACACGTAACACACCTATGCATAATGCATGCTGTCCATGTTTGCTGTGAGACATTAATCATCTCATTAAAGTCAGTAACTGCCTCAAGCACATACACTGCACAGTGTAGCAGACACAAGTGTGGCAACACTGCACTGCACCTTAGATATGCATAGTTGCTACAACTGTACACAACAGAACACGTTTATCATACGCAGTACATGAAAACATGCTACATTTCTGATCGCACCCACTGTAAGGTCACACGTCAGTATCCCACATGTATTGCACACACACATGCTGTACCTCAGGGGTAGAGTCCTATCATGGGTGATTGCAACACTCTGCAACACATAACACAGTCATGTTAGGCAATGATCCCTATTGGTCACCTCACACACCTATGTACAAGGTGTCTGTGTAATTGTGAATGTAGCCACGGCACTGCAGTTCAGGTACAGCATTCTAGGCCATGGTCTTGCACACATTAGTAGCTGTGAGTGACCACAGGATGCATGTTGATGATGGCACAGGGTACTACATCCAATCCAGTTACAGTGACCACAGTACTACTCTTAGCAGTCATTGCTTTGCACCTCAATGTCATGCATGTTCAAACATATGCACCTATACACAATATGCATAGCATGTTGTGTGTGTGCTTACATATGCCAGTATACACAATATGCACAGCAGTCGCCATCCAAAGTGTCACATATATGTCCTGGAATGCGAGTGGGTGTATAGGTCACTTGACACACATTGGGCATGTATGGTGTTTAATTTTGCAGTCGTGTAGCATGACATGCCATGTGTGGCACCGACATATCTGCAATATGTCCCACACTCACCATAACCACTGTACTCTGGCCATTTAGAGCATTGGGATACCTCCATGTCAACATGCAGTAATCATCCCGTGTATGTACATAGCATGCATGTGCTACACCCGTGCCCACTATTATCTGCTTTGGACACAGACACTGTACTCAGACATTGATATCTATGTGTCACACAGATAAAACATGCAGCCATGGCATGTATTCTTGTGAGTGATGGTGCACAGGGCATTGCAGAGCTGATAATACCTGCACAGCAATGTTGTGTCCATATACAAATTGTGTTCCAGGGTGTAGCCAATCACTGAACAATGACACAGTTGCAACAAAGCCATGTATACTGCCATTACATTGGGGCGTCTACACTTTTACTGTATGGTCTCGTGCAATACATATTCTGCATGCTGACATGTGTGCGGTGACTGTTTACCTTGTGATACTGACACCCACCTTCACCCACTACAGAGTATGTGTTGGATTGCTGGTATGTGTGTATGTGCTGTAGTGAGGAGTGTATTACTGTTCATGTGTGCATGTGTGCATGTGTGCATGTGTTCATGTGTTCATGTGTGCATGTGTGCATGTGTGCATGTGTTCATGTGTGCATGTGTGCATGTGTTCATGTATGCATGTGTGCATGTGTGCATGTGTTCATGTGTGCATGTGCAGACCGTAAAGTGTGTTTCCTGTCTTCTTCTCACAGGTGTTGAGTTAGGGCTGGCCTAATGCAGCAGGGAACCTGAAGCCACTGCCACGAATAGTGCTGATGATGAGACATGTATTTTGACACAGGGAGGTTTGACAGGGTCTGTCTTTGGTCCACCAATTGACAGTACACAGCATTCAACCCCATCTATGTGCACACTCATACTGCCAATACATCCCTCACCATCAATGGCCATAGGCGAGGGACAGCATACAGTTGGCACTGACCAGGAGATTGTGGTACCCATGGCACTTGCATGTACTATGCTCTGAGGGGTCACAGCAGCCATAGCCATATTCCTGGAATGGTACCATACAGGCGGAGGTCCAGGGGTTCTCGGGGGAGCACCGCTGGTCGTATTGCCCCTGGCAGGCGTGCCCTCACTGGTCTTACGACGTCCAGTATGTCCCAGGCTGTAATGCAGGCACAGGCACGTATGGAATGGTACACCAGGCAGGGACTTAGGGTGCAGAGGGCACATTACACCGCTATCAATGACAGCATCCGTGACCTTGCCGGTGCCATCCGGACTTACACCGAGGTCATTGATAGATGCTAGGGGGAGACATTAGATGCCCTCCACAATATGTCATCTATGAGCCAGGACCATGCGGGACGGTTGCGACGTCGACGCAGACGCATGCCAGCAACAGCAACAGCTGGCAGTAGTCGTGGACAGCCCCCAGTTCACAGCCACTCCCATAGTGGCAGTACCTGGGGCTGGCCTGTCCATTGACCATCCCAGTAGACTATGTGCAGGTGGCTCTGTCCATTCCCAGCAGGGACATGGGTCCAGTCATCCAACCTCTGCCTCTGAGGACAGTACCCAGTCAGGGTTGGTACCCGATACTGACTGTAGCACCCCTGCCAGGCACAGGTACTGTGTCCATGGCCGGAGACAGTAATCTGTATGGTCTAGCAGGTACAGTCTGTGGCTGTCCCACAAACTACTGTATATGGTAGCCACATGGTGGAGCTGTGTGCATGCAGACATACACATATTGACCAAACAACTAGGGTTCACACATACACATACACATTACATCAACATTGGCCCATGCTGTACTGTTGTGCCTCACACACACACACACACACACACACACACACACACACACACACACACACACACACACACACACACACACACACATGTCGATTGGATGGGTCAATGTCAGGCTCTGACAAACAACAAAACACCCTGTGCATATGATGAAACCTGTGTCACCTCCTGTCATCTGTAACATTGATGGAGGAACAGGCTAACATGGTGCTGATGCACAGTGTGACACTATAGCAGTGTAGCAATATTAGCAAGTTGTCAACAGGAAAGTGTAATGACATCCTTGTGGGTATATCTCAGCAGACATTATTCATCAAAGCTCTGATTGTCAATGTAGCATTGTTTCCACCACTGTTAGGTCTGACTATGTATTGTCCACCCATGTGCCACTTGGCTGATATGTAATGTGTTGCCAGCATGTGTTAGTGAGTGGACAGTATGTGTGTGATGTGTGCAGTACAGATTAGCAAGTCTACATCTGTGAACATGGTGGGTGTGCACTGTCTGTATGTACGTGCATAGTGGACAACTGGGACATGTGGCATACCCTGTTGTACACATTGTTAACATGTCACAGTATCATTCAATGGCCAGTATGCATTCTACTACAGTTATGTACTAACATGGGTAGACATGTGTGTATGACATGGGTAGACACCATGCTGTGGGTGATACTGTCAGTATCTGTCGATGATTTGTGGTCTGGTAGTATACATAACCTCAACAGCATGACTATAAGCAATCATTGGATGATGTCCTGACAAATGACACACAGTCGTAGGGAACTCAGTAACAGTTGTATCCTTCTGGTGCCACACTATAACACTAACCAGTGGTAATTACCACCACCCATTCCTGTATCCATACCTGTTTGGCATATAGCCCCCTTAGGTACATGCAAGCACACTAGGGATGTGTCCATCCACATCTGGTAATGCATGCCGTGGCCTACAATCCATTCCCTGGATGGGAAACATATCCTACAAAAGGGTATCATACAGACAGATGCCTGTCATGTGATACATGCTGTATAACAGTAAGCCGACTATGGCATAGTCATCCACATGTACTATACTTACTATCCCATCAGTACCACATAGGTGGTAGCCCTCAACATGTATGTTGGGAACCGATGTGTACATACAGCCTCATGTTATGTCATATGCGCCTTGGTATCCACATATCCATAGGTATTGTGGAGTCCCAAGGTGTCTCACATGAGACATTGGAGGCCTGGATGCATATCCACAAGGCAGTTGTACACCTATAAAGACTGTCCATTATTGGCAGTCGTGGTTGTGTATGAACATGCCTGACATATATCCCAAGCATATAGCCTCACTCACACTACTGTAAAGTAACTGTCATGGGTGTGTATGACACAGATGACCATGGCCACGGATCACGACAGTAGATGGGCCTGTCACATACATACATATTTGACCTACGATCTGAGAAGCTGTGGCACAAGCTGTCAATGGCAACAAATGTATTCATGTAGTATGCAGGCTTCACACCTATGTACTGATTAAGGGAACATTTACACATATATATTTGCAACGCATATGCCTGATGTGTGCAATGCACTTACTGTTGTAATGATAATATGCCATAACATAGTAAAAGCAAGACCCACACCGCATTGACCAAGAGTGACACACACACAGTCAGCACTTGCAGGATTCAAACCCCTACCTAACTAGGTTATGATACTAGAGAGAGAGAGAGAGAGAGAGAGAGATGCATTAGCGCAGTACGCTATTTGCTTTATTGGGTGGTTTTCCTTCTCTGTCTTTATTTCTAGGGTGGTGACATCATCAGACTGGACATGGTAATGTGTGTACACTTTGTTTTATGCCATTCCAGGAATGGTCTATGTGGGTCGTCATGTGTCAACAGCTGGAACAGAAACTCATAATCCTTATCTTGCGTGATCTATCTGTGGACACATCGACATTCCTTCATATGTCAACACATATTTATGTACAGCTTGTTGGTTTTGTAGGTACTACATGTGTCTGGGATGATGATAAAGGGCTAGTCAAAGTGTATGTGAGACAAAACCATCAACATAATTGGATGCTACTTCCCACCTGGCCAAAACATCCCTCCCCTAGAAAACCTCCTCAGCTGGTCTACCCACCATCTCCCCCAAGAAACTATCATCTTAGGTGATTTCAATATTGACTGGCAATCCTGTTCTGGCAACAATCCAACCCATCATGTACACCTTCATGGCTTCACTCAACTAGTCCAGTCACCAACCAGGATAAATAAAAACTCCACCAAGCACACTACCCTGGATTGGATACTAGTCAGTAAGAGCCCCCAGTCATATATAACAGGCTGTTTATCAGATAGCCTCAGTGATCACTCCCCAACATTCCTACTCAAAAAATACCTATACCAAGCTAAACCTGTCATCTACCGTCAAATACGTAAAAAACTAAACTTTAACCCACTCACATTCATCTCATCCCTCAAAGAATGTAACTGGCATCCTCTAAAGTACCTCAGTCTAGATAATGCAGTTGAATTTTATAATACTACCTTCCTGAACATCCTTAATTACCATGTCCCCATAAGATTCTCCAGAACAAAAGCACAACCCTCCCCATGGCTACAGAAAACCATTAAGTCAGAAATGAAAAACAGGGATAAAGCCTGGGAGCACTGGCGCAAAACCAAAACCCCCTCAGCTAGACAGAAATTCCTAGAACTATGCAATAGAGTCAAAAAGCTAATAAAACAGGACAGATCCCAATACTACCAGTTTGCCCTAGACTCCTTACAACACAGCCCCAAACAATTCTGGTCCTCCATAAACTCCATCCTCCACCCAGGTAAAGTCAGTACCCCTCCTCCTAACATCACTCACTCCTCAGAAAATATTGCTACCTCATTCAACACACACTTCACCCAAACCATACTATCACTAGCTAAACAACACAACCCCCCCTTCCCCTCCAACCCACACCTGCAACTAGTAATCTCCCCACTGCCTTCTCTTTTTCTCCTGTACCTACTTCCAACATAAAAAAACTCTTAACTAAACTTAAACCCACCAAATTAGCAGATGACAGCCTCCCAAGTGAATACCTACAAATCGCAGCTGATGCTCTGGCCTACCAAGTATCCATCTTGATTAACCGATCTCTGTCAGAAAGTTACGTTCCCACACTGTGGAAAGAATCACATATAATTCCCATCCACAAAGGCGGACCCTCCACAGAACTAACCAATTACCGCCCCATAGCTATTCTCTCTCCACTCTCCAAAATACTAGAGAGATGCATACACTCTCAGGTCTCAGACTACCTCCTTACTAACAACCTCCTTTCCAGTACTCAGCATGGTTTCCGACCAAACCATAGCACCACCACTGCCTTACTCTCCTTTACTAACACTATCCTTCAGCATAAAAACAATGGCTAGCTCTCCTCTGCTACTTTCCTAGACCTATCTAAAGCATTTGACATGGTCCCACACAAACAACTTATCTCTGTCCTCAATAACCTATCCTTCTCACAATCGGTCACCAACTGATTTCAGAGTTATCTGTCTGACCGCCAACAATCCATTGTATGGCAGAATGACATATCTCCCCAACTACCTCTCTCCATTGGGGTTCCCCAAGGATCCATCCTTGGACCCCTACTCTTCTCTGTTTACACCAATAATCTAGCCTCTGCCACCAAACATGGCACGCTCATACAATACGCAGATGACTCGACCATCATCTGCTCAGCCCAGTCCCTACCAAAACTGCAAAAAGTCACACAGGAAGCCTTTTCCTCTGTTGAAACATGGTTATCCGATGCCCGATTAATACTCAACCCAAACAAAACGAAACTACTCATTTTCCAACCCACCAAACATACTCAAAACAACACTCACTTTAACATCACGGCAAAAGACAACACCACTATATACCCAACTGAACACACCAAATTGCTAGGAGTGGAAATAGACAATAAACTAAAATTTGACATTCACATATCCATGACTTTAAAAAAAGTCCACAAAAAACTAGGAGCGTTATACATAAATAAGCAATTTCTCACCAAAGCAGCAAAGATTTCAATAGCAAATTCCCACCTTATCTCCACCCTACTTTATGCCTCTCCAATATATACCAGCCTAAGGCAATGTGATCTAAACAAGCTAGAGACCTGCTACAACAAAATCGCCAAATTCGCCACAGGGGCATCCTACCGTAGTCACCACTGTCTCTCACTTGCTGAAATGGGCTGGCTTGAACTTCCTCACCTCCTTCAGTGGTATCAACTCTCACTCGCCCACAAACTAGTAAACCATCCACTAAATGTCCCATCCCTCCAGAATCTACTCTAACCCTATCACACCACCAGACCACTAAGATCCAGCAGCAAAAATCACTTGCAGATCACTAAAGCCAATAACTCTGCTGGTGAAGCACTATTCTCTTGCACCATAGCCAAATTATGGAACTCACTCCCACCCACAATTACCTCCATACCATCATGCACCCACTTCAAAACTTTACTAAAAGTGCAACTAAAAACATGCTGGCTATGCCCTTGCAACTCCCACTCTAATATCATCCACCCCATCCAACCACTACCTTTCTTTCCACTCCACTAACTACCTTGATTATAGCAAGCTCAGATGCTCATAAGCCAGTACTTATTATACAGCACAAACTTCTTCTTCTTGTAACATTTGTTAACGTCTGGTATGCACTTCACAGATAAAGATTCTAGTTGTCTACTGATGTACTATGTTCTTCATCTGTAAATATGTTGTAAGTAATTGCTATGTAAATTGTTATTCACTATGTAATCCAATGTATATACTGTCTGTTTATTTTAACTGTGGAGCTTTTCTCCCCGGGCCTACGCTGAAAATGGACCTACGTCCAGTCGGACACTCCCGGTCAACAAATTTAAATAAATAAATAAATAAATGTGTAGCTGTGCTCAGTGATGTATGTCCTGTGTGGCTGCCTTGCAAACAGTCTAGCATGTTTGGGAACCATGATCCGCACATGAACATACCATGGTTAGTAGGGTTGTGTGTATGTCAGCTTCCAATAGCTCAGTTTATGACTTCAACCATGATGGACTCCATGGCTTGCAGATCATACTTCATAGGCATACTGGACTGTACATCCCATGGTGTGTTGTGCACCAACACTTGTGTGGAGTGTCGTATGTTGCTGTAACACATTCAGCGGTTCCACATCTTGTGTAGGGGGAAGGTTCAGCTGACTGTTCAGGTGCAGGATCTGTTTGTTCTGTAGTTTATGCATGACACATATTGGGAATCAATGTAGTCCACTTGATGCCATGCTTTTAGCATTGGAGGTAGCTGTTCATCCATTCTACATGTGATATCTCCTGGTATGATGATATGGACTATCGTCGGTGGGAGGTGGGTATGTATATATGGGCCTGTCTGTCAGGATGTCAGCATTGTCAGTCAGGTACAGTTGGCCCTGGCTCATGACATATATGTGTGTACATTGCTATATATGACATAGCTGTCTGAGGTGTCATGATTCAGTCTGGACTCCTTCTTAGCTACTCTTTACAGAACACCAACAAATCTGAGCACTAATCCCTGTTATACTCCTTTACACACTTAACACCCTACTGATCCTTTGTCATCTGGCTACAGAGTATGTCATGATGATATCCCAGCATGTCCAGGGGTCGGCTTTGTGTGCACTCTCCAGTCCAGCTGGTGAATATTGTGATGTAGATACAATGTCACATCTGCCTAATGTACACAGACAAGACTCTCCTCCTCACAACAAACCCAGATATATTTGTGAGATGCACCTATAGAGACATACAGGGTGCTGAACTCTCTCGACCCATGACTGGCATAGTCTATCAGGTGGTGAAGATAACCACACACACCACATATCAGTCTCACATATCCTCTGGCAACAGCACTCAAACCACATTATCACATATACACATACTCGGATGTTGTAAATGAACTCTGCCTAAGCAGCAGAGACCTCCACAGCAGGCACATACACAACTGCTACCCCACTACAATACCCACATCTCACATAGTTCACAATGTTAGTGTGCCACACAGTCACTTGTCTTCGGGCTAAACAACACGCATAATACACTTGTGATAGGCGACACATATTGTCAGACACACTGATGTACCGCTCACCAGCCCATACAATGGAATAGTCCCTTTGTGCTGTCTGTCGTGTGCCAGGATCTGCCACATAACACATGCAGTCAGGTCACTACAAAGCAAGTACAGGACTGGCACCATCATTGTCCATGCTGGTGCGTAAAACCTCAGACGTTACTCCCTGGGCCACATGACATGGTAAATGGAGGAACAGTGTCATCATGTAGCCCAGGCCGGTATGACCCTGACCTTGTCTAGCATCTTACACCCAGCAAGTATGATGTCACAGTATACAGACAAACATATCACATTTAACACTTGGCTAACAGATTGGTGTCATTCATAGGGGATACAGTGTCTGTCAGCCTGTGGTGACATGCTCAACATGCCACGTAGCTTCACAATTGACAGCTTGCACCTGTCACCCTTGGACCTTTGAATGCTGGCTAAGGCTCTTGCTACCACCATAGTGCATTTGTTGAGCAGGGCTCAAAAGACAAACCCACCTACATAGACATTACAGGTTAAATAACACTAAGGGTAATGCTGCTCAACACCAGATGTGTTACCCTCATATTGCGGCCACTCAGGACTCCCCTCAGTATGGGTGATAGAAATATATGTGCACTAACAAATGCCTAGTTCAGGGTCACATATGCACACCAGCACTACCAGATTATGTTTCATACCATGCTTTCTGACCACAGGACTTGGAACGGACAACACAACTAGGGGGTGTATCCATATACATCACAGATACACACACCTCCGGGTTAGTGGTACTGCACTAAGCATCACAGACCATACATCTGCAATTACCATTGTTCAAAACTGCCTTTCAGTTTGTTGCCTACTACAGACCACCCTCCCATACTCAGAAACCACACTCAGCTTTCCTGAGAACAGTGGAGGATATGATGGTCTCCACAAACACCATTATATTGGGTGACATCAGATACATGAATATTGACTGGGGATACTACTCAAGCCGCAACAACCTCGCCCTACAGTTGCTACAATTTGTAAATTCATATGCTATGGCACAACCAGTCAACACAGCAACAAGGGGGACTACATATTGGACCTGATCATCACCAACATGGGGACACTATGTTCTACACCAGCAATATACCCCTCATTGCTAAAGTCAGAACATACATCTATCTCACTGGACATACATATACACTCCACACACCCATCCTGGGTAATCTTGGTGAACTTCTGATGAGCCAACGTCTCACTTTACCAAAGCAAGGTGGTATCCTTCAGAGACCTTGAGACAGTGTTAAATACAGCTGTGACTACTGAATCCTTTACATACACATTCTATGGACTCCTAGTGGAATGCATGGATTGTGCTACCCCAAATAACAACAAGACTCACTCCTCCAATGGCAAGGGACCTGTCTGGTAGACACCAGCCATTAATAAGCTGTACAATGTCAGGAGGAAGCTGCTACATGATAGAGCACAATCCCAGATGGGGAAAGCATCTATGATCTGTACTAGCAGACAGCTATGATCACTCATGTACTTATCTAAGGTCTTCTTCTCAAGGACAATTGCACCAGACAAGTAGGACTATCACAAGGCCTTCGTCAGTTATGTCAGGGACCTGGGTGGACACTCACTGATATGCTGTGAGTTACTGCATACTGACTACACTTACCCTGAACCCACTGGCATAGCCAACATCCTGGCAAACAGGTTCAGTGCAGATGTCCCCCCCATCCCCCCTAGGGAGCAACTATCCATCCCAACAGAGTGTAACCTCCCTGACACCACACAGTAACAGTTGAGTGCTGCCCTCCCCAAAGCATACATTACAGCATCAATGGGACCAGTTGGTGTCCCAGCCTGCATCTTACATGAGCTTCATGACAGACGTAACCCTCACATTACATCACTGTGCAATATCGGAGTTACTACAGGATATGTACCCACAGAATGGCATACAGCGACAGTGGTCCCACTCCACATAGTTGGTGCCAGAACAGACCACAGACAAAATTGCCCTATAAGCCTAACTATCCTGTTATGCAAAGCTATGGAGCGTATTGTCATGGGACTCTTAAACATAGACATCAGGAAACTACAGACACTGTGTCCTACACATTTCAGCGTTGTTGTGGGCAGATCTTGCCTCTTGAACATGTTTGTATTCTTTTGACAGTTAACAGGTCCATCGACATAGGGACAGTTGAACACGCAGCCTACCTGAAGCTTGCTAAACCCTTCTACACAATAACCCACTGGGTCATTATGCATAGGCTCACCAGCATCGATATGGACACATATCTCACATGATGGATTGCTACCTGGATCAGGGATAGCACCCACATGCTCAGAATTGCAGGTGACATGTCTGACTAATACACCAGTTACATGTGGCATCCCACATGGCTCGGTCCTGGGACCTCTTTTGTTCAGTATATATTTGTCTGATGTACAGGCTACCACAGGGGGAATATGGCTGACCTTGTTCGCACTTAACTGCAAACTGGGTTCCATAATCACCTCTCCAGCTGCCACATGCATACTCCAACAGGGTCTCACAGAGATGGATGACTGGTGCCTGAGCCATGGTCTACAGCTAAATGCCATTAGTTACATAGTCATCCCCTTTGGGAATAGCAACATGCCCACACATTAACACACAGGTAGTACTCCGTTACATATGGTAGGTGTTGTTAGGTGATTGGGGACATGACTTGTTTGTACTGTCGCCTTTGACATTCAAGTTTCCACAGTGGTTGGACAGACCTTCTATATAAGCAACCTTATCCCATATGGTTTCACATCTAGATCGAGTGATGTGATTGTGCCGCTATACTAATAACAACCGTGCTTGGTTACAATGCTACCTTTGGGGTGTATCTTACCCAAAACCTGCAGAAACTGCACTGGCCACAGATACCCAAGCAACAGCCACCCCTGAACAATACCCATGAATCACAGATCTCACAAAATCAGTGTGCCTCACAGTCACAGCCCTTAAGGCCAAACAACACACCAAATACACTTGTTATAGGGGATTCTATTGTCCAGCACACTGACATCCCACTCAACTGACTGAGCAAGGAGAAGGTAACTGTAAGCTGCCTGTCAGTTGCCAGGATCCACCACATAACGCCAGCACTCAGGTCACTCCAAAGCAAGTACAAGTATGACTCCGTCATCGTCCATGCAGGTGTGAATAACATGAGACGTACCTCCCTGGACTACAAGAAAAGAGACATAGAGGAGCTCTCTGATCATGTAGCCCAGGCTAGTATGACCCTGACCTTGAGTAGCATCTTGCCCTCACCAAGAATGATGCCAGAGTATAAAGACAAAATGATCAGTTTCAACAACTGTCTAAAGTATTGGTGTCATTCAATAGGGATCCAGTGTCTGTCAGCCTGGGATGACATGCCCGACAAGCCATGTTGCTTCGCTAGGGACAGCTTGCACCTGTCACCCTTAGGCTTTCGTATACTGGCCTTGATCTGTCTCTCTTAAAACCAGGCTGCCTCATGGTTTTGGCATCTTTTCAGGCTTGCTAGTTGTTGCTGAAGCACCTACCAAGGGGAGAAAATGCTGAGAGAAGAAAAGGAGCCTCTTTTGTGATTTTAAGTATTTTCTTCTGATTTTTTGTTAAGTTTTACTACTTTGCCGCCTACTTTTTGTCATTTTCCAGTTTTCTAAAGTTTATATCTGTAACAGTAACAATACTTGGAACACATCTAGAGCCTGTTTACTGCATTTCCTGTGTTGCACTTAATTTAAAATCATTTTTTTTCTCTAAAAACTGCATTTTACCTGAATTTGGCCTAGCACTCAAGTGTGGGGTCATTTATTGCACTGTTGTGATTATTTTACTGCTTGTGTATCTCTGCTACCTTTAAACTACAACAAAAAGAAAAAAAAATCTTGCTTTTTTCCCACTTTCTGAAAGTTAAGAAAGCTCAGTTACAGATTTGCTGTTCTGAACTGTTTGGAAGTTTCTAGAAGGCCAGTGCTTGCTTGGGCTAAAGGGAAGTATCTGTGTTCACCAGTGGGAGTGGTTAGCATTGAACAGCCTGCCTGTCCCTGGAGGAGTGGTTACTACCAAGAAGCTGTTGTTTTATTGGCCATTTTGGGTCTATTCTAAACTCCTTGATCTCTCTCTCTCTCTTAAAACCCTACAACTCTCTTTTTGCGCAGTTTTGCACACTGAGCAGCGTCGTGCAGTGCCGCCTAAACAGGTTTAAACTATTCCAGGCTCCACAAAGTCTGCTCTTCACCTTTTCCCTTAGAACTGTTCAAACTCTCAAAGTAATCACTCTATTCTCTTTCTAAAGCCCTGCACTTGCTCAGCTCTTATAAGGAAACACTAACTAACTAAAGCACTACACCCTCCTTGACTTCTCATAAGTATTAGACTCCCAATTGGTCCTTCCTGATCAAGTGAAAAATCAGTTCCCTTCCCTAATCTGATCAGTAAAAAAACAGTTCCCTATACTAATCTGGTATGTCCAAGGGTCAGTTTCAAGGCTACTCTCCAGTCCAGCTGGTGAATCTGGGAATTTTGAGGCAATGTTACAAATTGCCTTATGTACACAGACAACCCTCTCCTCCTTCCAACAAACTCTAATACATGTGAGAGATGCAGTTACACAGCCAAACTGGGGGCAGAGCTCTCTCAACCCAAAACTGGCACAGTCAGTCAGAAGGAAAAGGTAACCACCCACACCACAAATCCAGTCTTACACAGACCTATTGCATCTGCATACCCAACACATAAACACACAAAAACATACTCGGAGGCTCTAAATAAAAATCTGCCTAAACAGCAAAGACCTCCTAAGCAGATATCCAAACAACAGCCACCCCTCAACAATACCCATGAATCATATATCTCACAAAATCAGTGTGCCTTCCAGTCACAGCCCTTAAGGCCAAACAACACACCAAATACACTTGTTATAGGGGACTCTATTGTCCGGCACACTGACGTCCCGCTCACCAGACTGAACAAGGAGAAGGTCACTGTAAGCTGCCTGTCAGGTGCCAGGATCTGCCACATAATGCAAGCACTCAGGTCACTCCAAAGCAAGTACAAGTATGAATCTGTCATTGTCCATGCTGGTGTGAATGACCTGAGACATACCTCCCTGGACTACATGAAAAGAGACATAGAGGAGATCTCTGACCATGTAGCCCAAGCTGGTATGACCCTGACTGTGAGTAGCATCTTGCCCTCACCAGGAATGATGCCACAGTATAAAGACAAAATGATCAGTTTCAACAATTGGCTAAGGTATTGGTGTCATTCAAAGGGGATCCAGTGTCTGTCAGCCTGGGATGACATGCTCGACAAGCCAAGTTGCTTCGCTAGGGATGGCTTGCACCTGTCACCCTTAGGCTTTCATATACTGGCCAAGGCTCTTGCCACCCCCATAGTGCCTTTTTTAGGCAAGACTCAAAGAACAAACCCACCTCCATAGACAACCCAAGGATAAAAAAACTAAAGGTAATGCTACTCAATGCCAGAAGTCTAAACCTCAAGTTGCACGCACTTGAGGCTCTCCTCAGTATGGAGAAAATCGATGTCTGTGCAGTAACAGAAACCTGGTTCAAGGCTCCTGAGAGCACCACAGCACTACCAGGTTATAACTCATACCATGCGTTTCGGCCCCAAAACTCAGACCGAAGCACAAAAGGAGGAGGAGTATCTATATTCATCAAAGATACCAACACCTCCAGGTTAGTGGCACTGCACGAAGCATCGGAAACCATCCATGTGCAACTAACAGTGGGCAAAACTGCCTTTCAGTTTGTAGCCTGCTACAGAACACCCTCCCTATTACAGGAACCCCACTTAGCATTCCTGACAACACTGGAGAATAGGAAGGTCTCTCCAAACACTATGTTATTGGGTGACTTCAACTACCCAAACATTGACTGGGAAAACTACTCAAGCCCAAACACCCTCGCCCAACGGTTCCTTGAATTTATAAACTCTAACACAATGGAACAACTGGTCACCACTCCCACAAGACGGAACAACATATTGGACATGGTCATCACCAACATGGGGACTCTATGTTCCACACCAGAGGTAAACCCCTCATTGGTAATATCAGACCATAAACAAATTTCCCTGGACATCCATATCCTGTCCCCACCCCCAGCCAAGGAAATCACTGTAAAGAATTTCTCAAAAGCCAACTTTGCACTTCTCAAGACTGAGGTGGAATCCTTCAAAGCCCCTGGACCAAAGGATAATACAGCCCAATCCGCAGAATCCTTTACAAATGCATTGTATAAGCACCTGCAGGAATGCATGGATCGTGCTATCCCAAATAAAACCAAGACTCACTCCTCCAAAAACAGGAGACCGGTCTGGTGGACCCCAGCCATAAATAAGCTATACAACAGAAAGGGGAAGCTACTACAAGACAGAGCAAAATCTCAAAAAGGGAAGGCATCTCTGATCAGTATTAGCAAGAAACTTCGATCCCTCATAAAATCAACAAAGGCCAGTTTTGAAAGAAAAATTGCCGTAGACACTAAAGATAATCACAAGGCCTTCTTTAGTTATGTCAGGAACATGGGTGGAAACTCCCAGATATGCTCTGAATTGTTGCATAACGGTACAAAATATACCGAACCTACAGACATAGCCAACATACTGGCAGACAGATCCAGCGCAAACTTCTCCCCCCCTTCCCCCCCAAAGGAGCAAATGCCTATCCCAACTGAATGTAACCTCCCTGACATCACAGATGCACAAGTGAAAGCTGCCCTCTCCCAAGCAAAAAATACAGCATCTATGGGACCGGACGGTGTCCCAGACTGTGTCTTACATGAGCTCCAAGAAGAACTGAACCCTCACGTTAAGTCACTGTTCAACCTTAGCCTTACTACAGGATATGTACCCAAATAATGGCGTACAGCTACAGTGGTTCCACTCCACAAAGGTGGTGCTACAACGGACCCTGGGACCTATCACCCCATAAGCCTGACTAGTCTGGTCTGTACAGCTATAGAGTGTATTATCATGGAACTCGTAAACAAAGACATTGGGAGCCTCCAGACACTGGACCCTTCCCAATTCGGCTTTGTTAAGGGCATATCTTGCCTCTTAAACCTAGTTGATTTCTTCGAAACAGTTACCAAAGCCATATATGAGGGCAAGGTAGTCCACACAGCCTACCTGGACCTTGCAAAAGCCTTCGACACAATACCCCACTCGGGCATCATAAATAAGCTTACCAGCTTAAATATCAACCCCTATATCACAAGATGGGTTGCTAACTGGCTCAGAGATAGAACCCACATGGTCAGAATCGCAGGTTCCATGTCCGAATCCAAACCAGTTACAAGTGGCGTCCCACAGGGCTCAGTTCTGGGACCTCTCTTGTTCGGTATATACGTCTCTGAGGTTCAGGCTAACACAGGGGGATTATGGCTGACAAAGTTCGCAGATGACTGCAAACTGGGGGCCATAATCGAATCTCCAGCTGACATAAACATCCTCCAAAAGGGTCTCACAGAGACAGATGCTTGGTGCCAGAGCCACAGCCTCAAGCTAAATGCTAAAAAGTGCATAGTCATCCCCTTTGGGAAAAACAAGGTGCCCACAAATTACCACATAGGTGTTAATCCATTAAGTACGGAAGAAGTAATTGGAGATTTTGGGACCAACGTAGATAGTAATCTCTCCTTTGATAATCATGTTGCCAAAGTAGTTAGAAAGACCTTCTATATAGCCCACCTTATCATGAAAGGGTTCGCATCTAGATCAAGAGAGGTCATTGTGCCCCTCTACTCGTCACTCATCAGGCCCATAATTGAATACAATGCCCCTTTTGGGATGTACCTTACCCGACACCTGCAGCAACTGGAAAGACCCCAAAAGTACCTCACCAAGAGGATCATGGGCTACAAACAGATGTCCTATGCAGCTCGACTAAAGAAACTCCAGCTCTACTCAGTTGCTTACCGCCTACTCAGAGGCAATCTATGCCTGACGTACAAAGCCATGTCAAACCCAGAATTAATGGACATGCTCCACCTCAAAAAATCCAAGTCCCTTAGAGCTACACACTCTAGGGACCTAAACCTCAGCACAAAAATAAATAGGACATGCTGGAGGGACAGATTCATTTCCCAGAGGCTCCCCTCACTCTGGAATAGAATCCCAATTCATGTTAGACATAGCCCCTCGCCGACCCTCTTCAAGCAAAATTTGGACGCTTGGATGGGAAATCGCAAATTCACCCCTGGGATCTCTCCTGTTTCCCTGCTAGACAGAGGCACAGTAAACTAATCTTAAAAGGGTACCTTCTGTGACCTACTTTACCGAGGCACAGTAGGTTAATCTAATAGGGAGGCGGAAGCCAGATACACTCTGGCTAGGCTTATAAATGCCCTAGGGCAGATAGCCTAGTATCTACCTATGAACCTATGAACCTATGCCTCTTGCCACCCCCATAGTGCATTTTTTAGGTGAGGCTCAAAGGACAAACCCACGTCCATAGACAACCCAAGTATACAAAATCTAAAGGTAATGCTACTCAGTGCCAGACGTCTAAACCTCAAGATGCACGCACTCAAGGCTCTCCTCAGTATGGAGAATATCGATGTCTGTGCAGTAACAGAAACCTGATTCAAGGCTCCTGAGACCACCCCAGCACTACCAGGTTATAACTCATTCCATGCGATTCACACACAAAACTCAGACCGAAGCACAAAAGGAGGGGTAGTATCTATATTCATCAAAAATACCTACACCTCCAGGTTAGTGGCACTGCACGAAGCATCAGAAACCATCTATGTGCAACTAACAGCGGGCCAAACTGCCTTTCAGTTTGTAGCCTGCTACAGAACACCCTCCCTATTACATGAACCCCACTTGGCATTCCTGAGAACACTGGAGAATATCAAGGTCTCTCCTAAAACTATGTTATTGGGTGACTTCAACTACCCAAACATTGACTGCAACAACTACTCATGCCCAAACAGACCCGCCCAATGGTTCCTTGAAGCTATAAACTGTAATGCAATGGAACAACTGGTCACCACTCCCACAAGAGGGAACAGCATATTGGACCTGGTCATCACCAACATGGGGACTCTATGTTCCACACCAGAGGTAAACCCCTCATTGGTAAGATCAGACCATTAACAAATGTCCATGGATATCCATATCCCGTCCCCACACCCAGCCAAGGAAATCACTGTATAGAATTTTTCAAATGCCAACTTTACACTTCTCAAGACCGAGGTGGAAGCCTTCAAAGCCCACGGGCCAGAGGATAATACAGGCCAATCCACAGAATCCTTTACAAATGTATTCTATGAGCACCTGCAGGAATGCATGGATCGTGCTATCCCAAATAAAATGAAGACTCACTCCTCCAAAAACAGGAGACCTGTTTGGTGGACCCCTGCCATAAATAAGCTATACAACAGAAGGAGGAAGCTACTACCTGACAGAGCAAAATCCCACAAATGGAAGGCATCTCTGATCAGTATTAGAAAGAAACATCAGGTTGCCTGTTTCTACACATTTTTACAAGTTTGTTTGCTCATTTTTGAGTATTAGAAAGAAACTTCGATACCTCATAAAATCATCAAAGGCCAGTTTCCAAAGGGAAATTGCCCTAGACTCTAAAGATAATCACAAGTCCTTCTTTAGTTATGTCCATAATGTGGGTGGAAACTCCCAGATATGCTCTGAATTGTTGCATAGTGGGACAAAATATACTGAACCTATAGACATAGCCAACATCCTGGCAGACATATTCAGCACAAACCTCTCCCCCCCTTCACCCCCAAAGGAACAAATGCCTATCCCAACTGAATGTAACCTCCCTGACATAACAGATGCACAGGTGAAAGCTGCCCTCGCCAAAGCAAAAAACACAGCAGCTATGGGACCGGATGGTATCCCAGGCTGTTTCTTACACAAGCTCCAAGAAGAACTGAACCCTCACATTAAGTCACTGTTCAAACTTAGCCTTACTACAGGATATGTACCCGAATAATGGAGTGCAGCTACGTGGTTCCACTCCACAAAGGTGGTGCCACAATGGACCCTGGGAACTATCGCCCCATAAGCCTGACTAGTCTGGTCTGTACAGCTATGGAGCATATTATCATGGAACTCATAAACAAAGACATTGGGAGCCTCCAGACACTGGACCCTACCCAATTTGGCTTTGTTAAGGGCAGATCTTGCCTCTTAAACCTAGTTGATTTCTTTGAAACAGTTACCAAAGCTATAGATGAGGGCAAGGTAGTCCACACAGCCTACCTGGACCTCGTTCAAGGGCAGATCTTCACACATAACTCAAT